>NC_133617.1:180985316-181230316 GCF_048593235.1 Sminthopsis crassicaudata | reverse complement strand
AGAAATTACCCATGAATATGTTTTGTAAATAAAAAGCTATAATAAAAAAATTTTTGAAAAGAAATAAAATATCATTTAAAAAATTAAATTGCATGGAATTTGTGCTTAAAGAAATCACTGATCCTATCACAAGAGAAAATAGAGTTCCTGGGTATTATTAGTACCCAAAAGAATGAAAGAGTATAGACTCAGTGAGAAGATTCATGGGAAATAGGGGGGAAATGATAATGCAAAAGGTAAGGAATAGTAAAGAACTTCACAATCAGATAAATGGGAAAGTTCTGTTCTCTTTATCACTAGAAGTAATTGGACATATAAAAGTGAAACATAACAAAAAAAGAAAGCCAAGGATTAAATCTACAAATACCATGTGCAATAACATTGAAATTATTAAAAATAAGAAACTCTAAATAGATATCTTAGAAGTTTTCATTCTATGAGGAATACATAAAGTACTAAGTAAGCATAAAGACCATAAATCAAGGATGAAAAGTTTAGAATAGATTGAAAGAGAAAAAAAGAATGGGAAAATGAAGGAAAGTAATCCTAAAAAAAAAAAAAAAAAAAAAAAAAAGCACAGAAAATGAAATTTTAAAACTTAACAATCAAAACAAATTGAAGGGAAAGAGAAGAAGGGAGATTTTACTTAACTATACTTGGGGAGAAGAAGTGTATTAACTAGACAAAATGAAAAAAAGAAAAAGGAACTTGTACATTAAGCAAAACTCCAAAACTATGAAAAGGAAAAACAGATAGGAGGGGAGGGGAGCTTTCAAGTAAGGGAAAAAGAGTTAGTGGGAATAGGATTCCCAAATAACTAATGTCTTTAAATAAAAAGAAGAGGGGGAAAAATCCTAATTGGGGGGGAAATATTGCAGACAAATAGAAAAAAATATAAATCTAATTCTCATAAATTTAGCTGTGAATAAATGAAAAATCCAATAAAATGAAAAAACTGATGGGGCAACTAGAATGTGCAGTGCATAGAGTGCTGGTCCTGAAGTCAGGAGGACCTGAGTTTAAATCCATTCTCAGACACTTAATAGTTTCTAGCTGTGTGACTCTGGGCAAGTTCCTTAACTCCAATTGCTTCAGCAAAAAAGAAAAGAAAAGAAAGAAAAAAGTGATGAAGTGGCAAACCCTCTTAGGTTGTTGCCTACAAGAAACACACTTAAAAAACAGACATACAGAAAATAAAAATGGGAGCCTGCAAAAACATTACTATGAATCACGTAAAGTGAAAGGAGCAAAAGTTTCAATCATGTTATAAGATAAAGACAAAACAAATATTCACAATATAAGAAGGGATTAACAACAACAAAAAATACATTGTGCTAAAAGATATCATAGACAATTAACCAATGTCAGTATTAAATTAATATGCTCCAAATGCTTTAGCATCTAAATTCATGAAAGTAAGACTAATTACAATAAGATACACACAGCTATATGATAGTGGCAGGACATTTTAATATTCCTTTCTTAATTTTAAACGGATACCTAGCATAAATATAAATAAAAGGAAAATATAGAATTGAACAAATTGCTGGAATAACTAAAGCCAAAAGTCTTGTGGTGTCTTTTGAATATCATTTTGTTGAAAAAAAAAAAAGAAAAGAAAGAAAAGAAAAACTACTAACCACATCCTTTATGGATCATAATGAATTAAAAATAATTCCCTGGAATATTGGGAATATATTTGTTTCATAAGTGAGGTGCTTTCTTTCTTAATTTTTGAGAATTATTTGTGTAGTATTAATACTAACTGTTCTCTAAAAGTCTAAAAGATAATAAATAAAACTAAAAGCCTGTTTTTTGAAAATACTAATAAAATTAATAAATCTTAGGCTAACATGATGAAAAAGAAGAGGGCAGAAAATCAAATCAACAAATACCAAATAAATAAGGTAACATCACATATACAGAAAAGAATAAAAAGAGTTACTAGAACATACTATGAATAATTAATTACAAGTTTTTAAACTGAGAACATAATGAAGAGGAATACCTCAAAATATGTAAAATGCCTAAACTAATAGAACAGATAGATATTAAATTATTTAGTCTCAGAAAAATAAATAGAAATAATTATTAAGGAACCATTAAAAAATTAATAATCCTCATAAATTCATGGAGACAAACTAGAAACTTTCTCCACAAAAATAGGAATAAAGCAAGAGGGCCCACTGTTTCCATTATTGATCAATATTGTTCTGAAAGTGCTAGAAATGATAATAAGATGAAAAAAATTAAACTTGTAAAGATATACATAAAATTAGCACTCTGTTGATGACATGAAATTATATTTAGAAAAATGCTAAGGAATTAACAGAGATACCAGTTGAGATACTTAGAATTTTTTAAAAAGGTGCAGGCTACAAATTAAACATTAAAAATTAACTGCATTGATGATATGATGGTGTACTTAGAGAACCCTAGAGAAAGAATTCACAACTTTAGCAAAGTGGCAGGATACAAAATAGAGGCACATAAATCATCAGCATTTTTATGTATGAGATACAAAAAGAAATTCCATTTAAAATAATTGTTGAAAATATGAAATATTTGGGAGTCTTATCTGCCAAGGGAAAGTCAGGAACTATATGAACCCAACTACAAAACACTTTCCACACAAATAAAGTCAATTCTAATCAATTGGAAAAATATCAGGTTCTCATGAAGCAAATATAATAAAAATGACAGTACTATCTTAATTAATTTATTTATTCAGTGCCATACCAATCAAACTCCCAATAAATATTTTACAGATCTAAAAAAAAAAAAAAAAATAGCAAAGTTCATCTGGAAGAACAATAGGTCAAGAATTTCAAGGGAATTAATGAAAAAAATGCAAATGAAGGTCGCCTAGCTGTACCAGACCTAAAACTATGTTATAAAACAGCAGTCATCAAAACCATTTGGTACTGGTTAAGAAATAGAGTAGTCAATCAATGGAATAGGTTAGATTCACAAGACAAAATAGTCAATGACTATAGTAATCTAGTGCTTGACAAACCCAAAGACCTCAGATTGGGGGATAAGAACTCATTATTTGACAAAAACTGCTGGGAAAATTGGAAACTAGTATGGAAGAGACTAGACAATGACCATACCTAACACCTTATACCAAGATAAGGTCAAAATGGGTTCATGCTTTAGACATAAAGAATGATTAAGCAAATTAGAAGAATAAAAGATAGTTTACTTCTCAGATCTGTGGAGTGGGAAGGAATTTGTGGTCAAAGAAGAACTGGAGTTCGTTATTGAACACAAAAGAGATAATTTTGATTATATTAAGTTAAAAAAGTTTTGTGCAAACAAAACTAATGCAGATAAGATTAGAAGGGAAGCAATAAATTGGGAAAACACTTCTACATTCAAAGGTTCTGATAAAGGCCTCATTTCTCACATATATAGAGAACTGACTCAAATTTATAAGAATTCAAGCCATTCTCCAATTAATAAATGGTCAAAGGATATAAACAGACAATTTTCAGATGAAGAAATTTACACTATGAAAAGGTACTCTAAATCACTATTGATTAGAGAAATGCAAATTAAGACAACTCTGAGATACCACTACCACCTCTCAGATTGAATAAGATGACAGGAACAAATAATGATGAATGTTGGAGGGGATGTGGGAAAATTGGGACACTGATTCATTGTTGGTGGAATTGTGAATGGATCCAACCATTTTGGAGAGCAATTTGGAACTATGCTTAAAAGGTTACCAACTGTACACACCCTTTGATCCAGCAGTGTTTCTACCAGGCTTATATCCCAAAGAGATCTTAAAGTAGTGAAAGGGACCCACATGTGCAAAAATGTTTGTGGCAGCCCTCTTTGTAGTGGCAAGAAACAGGAAACTGAGTGGATGCCCATCAATTGGAGAATGGCTGAATAAATTATGATATATGAATGCTATGGAATATTACTGTTCTGTAAGAAACAACCAGCAGGATGATTTTAGAGAGGCCTGGAGAGACTTACATGAACTGATGCTAAATGAAATGAGCAGAACTAGGAGATCATTGTATATGGCAACAAGAACATTATACAATGATCAATTGTGATAGATGAGGCTCTTTTCAACAATGAGATGATTCAGGCCAGTTCCAAGGATCTTGTGATGAAGCAAGACATCTGCATCCAGAGAGAGAACTGTGGAAACTGAGTGTGGACCACAATACAGTATTTTCACTCTTTCTGTTGTTGTTTGCTTGCATTTTTATTTTATTTTATTTCTGAATTTTTCTTCCTTTTTGATCTGATTTTTTTTTGTGCAGCAAGATAATTGTATAAATGTGTATGCATATATTGGATTTAACATATATTTTTACCATGGTTAACATATATTGGATTACTTGCCATCAGGGGTAGGGGGTGAGGGGAAGGGGAGAAAAATTGGAACACAAGGTTTTGCAAGGGTCAGTGTTGAAAAATTATCCATACATATGTTTTGAAAATAAAAAGCTTTAATAAAAAATGAAAAAAAAACTACATTTCTATATAATAATAAAAAGAACCTATTATAAAAGAGTGATAGGAGCAGGTAGGTGGTACAGTAGATAGAGTACTGAATCTGGAGTCAAGAGAATCTGAGTTCAAATCTAGCCTCAGACACTTAAAACTTGCTAACTGTGTGACTCTGGACAAATAACTAACTTCAATTGCCTCCCGAAATAACAAAATCCAAAAGATAATAACAGAAAGGGAACTCCCATTATTTAAAAAAAAACTGCAAAATTTATAAATTATTTGGCAATGAATCTATCAAAACATACAAAATACTTATGAAGATTCAATTACAAAGTGCTCCTCAAAAAATCAAGAAAAAATTTAAATAGCTGGAAGACTATCTAGTGCTCATATCTGGGCCATGGAAATATAATGAAAATTACAATATTATAAAAGTAACTTGCAATTTCAGTGCTATATCCACCAAGTAATCAAAGAGATAACTACAGAATTTAATAAAAGCATAGCAAAATAAAAGAACTAGATTTAATTAGAGGGAATAAACAAAATGGTAGAATAGAAGGAGTATTTCTTCTCTATGTGACTCTGCAAAGATCTAGAAAGTACACCAGATGGAATCTTCATCAGGAAATCCAAGGGGAAAAAATTCATAGTATTTTTCCAGCTTAGTTCAAGATAGGGAGAAAGGGAGAGAGAAGTCTGTAAATACTGAGGGCATAGTCTAGCCAGAAGAGTCACAAATATAGCCTTCCAGAATGGTGAATGAATAAGGGCCTGACCATGATTATATCCCAGGGCAAGGGAGTCAAAATCTTAGACCTATACCTGACTAAAATATAATTTGGAAGTGTTTAATAAAATCAATAATACAGTGGAATATAAGTAGATAATGGAATGTGGTTTTCTAAGTCAACTGGCAGCCCACAAACAACCCAAACTATTTGAGTTCAACACAACATCTCAGAACTAGAAGAGGTTCCAGATATGGCACAGAGTCTAGGGAAAATATACAGGTGCCTACTGCTAGCTTACTATTCACTGTCTAGCCACAGATACAGAGTAAAAGGAGGAGATGATCTGTCCTTAGGTCTAATAATCAAAGGCAAGAAGTGCTATAAACCTTACACTATGTAATAAGTGCTAAGCAAATACAGAAACAAGTAGTTGCATGGCTCTGGCCCTAGGAGTGAGCTGATATCTCAGATCCAGCCTTCAACCCACACTCAAATTTTCCTTTCTTTTAAGCATATGTTGTCTTCCACCTTTCTGAACATTTTTTAAAAAGAAAATTCTGAATTCACTGGAGCTTCTGAGTACTGCTTTTTCTCATGCTTCTCTTTGGATATGAAGACATTTTACTTCTCAATCTCTTAAAAACATTGGTCCATTTTTTATTTTTCTTTACTACTTCACAGAGTTGTCTTTGTTCAATTGCCTTACTTCCCCCACCCCTCTTTCTCTCTTTCCCCTACTCTCTTTATCTCTTTCTCCCCCTCTCTCTCTTTTTGTTATTCTCTGTTACTTTCTGTCTCTCTGTCTATTATTTTCAATTGACAGAACAAAATAAGGATTTTCATTACAACAAAAAGGTTGTGTACATATGAAACTGCAAATTTACCATGTACAATATGCTACTCCCTCCAAATATACAATGAAGTTATCATGTAAATTTTTTCCTTTCTCCTTCACCCGTCTTCCATCATAGAATAGAGATGGCTACCATTAGACTAGGTTTATATATGTAAAATTATTCTATACATGCTTTTATTTATAAGCACTTTCTCTGGATATAGATAGCATCTTTCATCATATACTTTTTATTTTTAATTTGTGTATTTATAATAGTCAAAGTGAGTTAGTTACTCAAAATTGTTCTTAAAATAATGCTACTGCTACTATATACAATGTTCTCTTGCCTAATTTACCAAATAAAGTTAAGTATATTCCTGAATGGAAAAAAATGGAAAATTGATGAACTGAAAAGACTTTCAAGTATTTGCACCAAAAAGATCAGAATACAATGGAAAAATTCTATATAAAAAACATCCAGGAGAAATATAAGGAAAACACCAAAGATTAATTAATTATAAAGTACTCATTAAGGTCAAAATTTTTATGCATATGAAAATATTATCAGTATCCTTAAAATTGTCATCATTACTAATGTAGTTTGAAGGAAAGGATGGGGCTAAATTGTGTTTGATATTGCTCCCTTTTACCTTTTCCAATCCAATTTTAATTCTAAAAAATAAAATTGGATCATAAAAGGTAAAAGGGAGCAACAGAGGAAACAGGTAGGGATGAAGGGCTGGTAACATTGGAATCTAATTCATCTAGGTTGAAAGATGTAGAAGTTTTCTGAATATGTAGAAAGGTGAGAAAACAGGTGATACAATGGGGAAGGATATATGTATTGGGTTATAGGAGAGGGCAGATTTTTGGAGGGATATCTAGATTGGGTTCTCTCTAAGGAGTTCAATGGACTAAAACATCTGTAAGAGTGGGTACCAAATGATAAGCAGTTTTGGAAGGAAGACATCTAAGCCATTGGTAGCCAAATGAAAAAAATCCTCCAAAATACAAATAGAGAAATGGACATTAAAGCAACAAATTCATCAGCATGGCAAAGCTGATAATAAAAGAAAAATTAAAACATGAGAGTTGGCCATCAGGAGATGGATATTTTGAACCACAGAAACTTCACTAAGTCATGAAGGAGGAGTTCCCCCACTATCTGAGATCTCGTTGTGATTCATTACAATCCATCCCCACATAAATGAGGCTGTAAGGCATAAAGGGCTGAAATTTTGAGTTGATGCATTGGGATCAGACAACTGAGCACTCAAGGTTAATTACCCATTGGACAAATACTCTATTAGCTTATGCTTGGAAAATGGCCCTTCCCACTATTCTGTATTGTTTCTTTTGGTGTATACAGAGAATTGTAGGAGGGATTAAAGAGTGGAGTAAGACAAGCCAGACTCACTTTACTGGTAAAGGAGGAGAAGGAAGATCGTGGAGATCCTGTGTACATTCCCTTCACTTCTACCCCTAAAAACTAAGAATAAAGACCAAGGACTTTTGCTTATCCTGACTCCGGCTGATTCTAAGGTATCCAGGGTGCTAACTTGGTCTTCACATTTGGTGCCCAACGTGTAGACCAAGGACCCTAAGGATCCATAGAAACACCAAGGAACTACAAATTGCACATAGTTCCAGAAAAAACTCAAAGAGATGCTCCTTTTCAATATTTAGGATATGAAGTATATCCTAAGGTGCTTATAGTACAAAATCTTTCCTTAAGAATAGAGAAGCTAAACACCTTAAATGACTTTCAGAAATTGATAGGAGATATCCAATGGATGCATCCAGTGTTAGACTTGACAACCTATCAATTGCAACCACTATATGGCATTTTAAGGGGAGACAGTGCTTTAAACTCACCACGGCAGATTACGAAAGAAGCTCAAGAGGCTTTAAGAGAAGTTGAACTGGCTTCATCCAATGTGGTTGAAAGAGTCACTCAAAAACCCTTGGAAATATCAGTTTTTGCTACACAAGAGGCACCCACAGCAGTGGGAAGACAGTATGATAGAGTGGGTGAACCTCCCAGCACAACCAGAGCAAAGCCTTACTCCTTACCCAGTGCTTGTGGCTAGAATGTTATTAAAGGCCATTCAACGAGCAATATAATTATCTGGGATAAAATCTGACAAGATATACACCTTTTATACTAGTGCACAAATTAATGTATGCTGTGAAACCATCCCAGAGTGGCAAATTTTATTGGCCATGTCTCCAAATTTTACACATGGGTCTCCATTAAAGATAACCAGACTATTACATAATTGCCGATGGATTCTTAAAGAAAAGGTTTCTAAAGTTCTTCTCAAAGGACCAACTATCTTTACAGATGCATCCAAACATAACATTTGTGCTATATACTTTTGTGACTTAACTATAAAGAGAGTAGTCAGAACTCCTTTTCAGTACACTCAACAGAATGAATTGTATGCAATCATTCTAACTCTCACTTATTATCCAGGAGATATAAATATAATATCTGATTCGGCCTATTCAGTAGGAATTGCTACAGCCCAAATAAAATTTGTAGCCTCTAATATATATCAGCTCTTAAAGGAACTTCAAGAGCAAGTGAGAAAGCATCTAGGCAAGATTTATATCTTCCATGTCCACTCTCATTGTGGACTTCCAGGTCCTATTTTTGATAGTAATTCAAAGGCAGATAGCCTTCTAACTATGTTGGCCAATACTCCTTTATTTCAAGAAGCCCAAAAATCTCATTTTAAATGTCATCAGGCTGCTCAAGTTTTATGTTTACAATTTGGAATAACAAGAGAGGAAGCTAGGAGCATAGTAAAAGCCTGTCCAGCTTGCCTTCCTTTCCACACTCCTACACACCCTCCAGGAAAGAACTTTTGTGGTTTGAGGACTAATGAAATTTTGCAAATGGATGTGACCCATTATAAATCTTTTGGTTGTCTGTCTCTTATCCATGTAGTGATATTCACCTTTTCAGATTTACTTTTGCAATATCAGCAGCAAAAGAGACAGCCCGAGTGGTCACTGAATTCCTTATATAAGCATTTGCAATTATGGATGTGCCACAAGCAATAAAAATAGACAATGGACCTGCATATACTTCTAAACATTTTGCATACTTTTGTGCACAGTATAAGATGTTACACACCACTGGCATACCCTTTAATCCTCAAGGACAGGCAATAGTAGAGAGGAGAAACAGAGACATCAAGACATTCCTCCAAAAACAAAAGAAAGGGGAAGCTACAGGTAACCCTAGAGAACTTCTAATCTAATTCTTTATACAATTAACTTCTTGATTTTTGACAAAGATGCACTGGCTCCAGCTGACAGGTTTTATAACCCACCAGAAGGGCAGTTTCCAGTGCAAACAGCTCCACTACCTTTAGATAATCACCAAGTGACGTGGAGAGATCCAGAAAGTGGTGAATGGAAGGGACCAAATAAGCTAATTGCTTGGGGGAGAGGGTTTGTTTGTATCTCCACAGATGGAGAAGGAATCAGATAGGTGCCAACGAGCCATATTCACCTTGTCCATCAGAGAGAGACGGAGCAGACCCTTGAAATGAAGAAGACCCAAGAAACATCAGATGGTTCTGTTGCTGACTGTGCCCACCTCTGAAAGAGCATGGCAGTTATGGCATTTGACTCATGGACATCAAAAATTGTTGGACTTCAAAACCCTCAGGAATCATTGGAATCCCTGAGACATGAAAAGATTGTTGTAGGACTTGAAAATCCTCAGGAATCATTGGATTCTCTGAGACATGGTAAGACTGTTGTAGGACGTCAAAACCCTCAAGAATCATTGGATTCTCTGAGAAATGAAAAGACTGCTGCAGGACTTCAAAATCTGCAGGAATCAATGGATTTTCTAACACATAAAAAAACTGTTGCAGGACTTCAAAAACTTGTGGGGATCATTGGATTCCCTGACCCATGAAGCAATGGACAATAGACTGGTTCTGGACTATCTCTTGGCTGCTGAAGAAGGCGTATATGTAACTGCTGTTTACATACCCACCTTCCAGGACTTCTGGAAATCTTTTATAACACCATGTTGATTTATATTATTTGTTATACCACTACTTGCATGCACAATTTATGTTTGTTATACTACATTGAGCCTGACTGGCTGTGGGGAGAATCATCACTAATAGCCTGTGCATTATTGCTATGTGCTTGTGTAACACCTCCCATGCTGATGGGTTTGTGCATATCTATTTCTAATAAGACTCTTCAACCCAGAAACCCACTAGCAGTATCTGGCTTGATTCCCCACTTCCCTTTGGAGCTTTTCATCTCCCTTCTTGACATGTCAGGGAAGACATGATCATCTCCTTTTTAGTGCTTTCACCTCCCTTCCTGAGAAGCCAGGGAGGGCATGATCACCTCCTTTTTGGGGTTCTCACCTCTCTGAGAAGTCAGGGATGATGTGACCACCTGTGTTCTAAAACAAAAGAAAGTGGGAGATATAAAAGGCTAAAACTCTGAGTTGATGCTCAGACAACCACACACTTAAGGCTAATACCCATTGGACAATACACTATTAGCTTATGCTTGGAAAATGGCCCTTCCCACTATTCTGTGCTGTTTCTTTTGGTGTATACAGAGAATTGTGGGAAGGATTAAGAGGTGTTGTAAGACAAGCCAGAGTCACTTTGCCGGTAGAAGAGGAAAAGGAAGATCATGGAGATCCTGTGTCCATGGAGATCCTAAAGACCAAGAATAAAGACCAAGGACTTTTGCTTATCCTGACTCCGGCTGATTCTAAGGTATCCAGGGTGTTAACTCAGTCTTCACAGTGAGGTATCTCAATAATGTTATTACTTAAAGTTTTCAAGGACAGCAATATGATCAGAAGCATATATTGCTCCTTGATTTGCCCTAAAATTTCACATTGTCCTAAAATTGAGTGATTTTGTGATTAACTAAAAGTCTAATTCATCAAAGAAAATGTGTGGTATCTCTAAGAAGTGATTATTTTTATACAATATAAATATATGTCTTTGTCATATAAAGTACAAAAGAACCTATTGTAAAAATGTGATAGGGGTAGCTATGGATAGATCACTGGCCCTGGAGTCAAATTTGGCCTCAGACACATATTAGCTATGTGACCCTGGGCAAGTCACTTAATGTTGATTGCCACCAAAAATATTTTTTTAATGTTTTTTAAAAAAGAAAAAGAGTGGTAGAGTGTTCTGGTGTCAGAGGACCTGGAATCAAATACTGTCCCTGAGCTTGGGTAACCTTCATTTTTCTGGACCTCAGATTCCTCACCTTTGAAATGGAAAGGTACAGGTTATATGAGATGGTGTCTGAGATCTATAATCTTGTGATCCTTCCTTATATTCTCCTGGCCCTTATTGTCCTTTTCTCTGCCTTCTTAGCTAATTAAAATGGACAATAAAGGAATTTTTACCCCTGAAATGATTCCAACATAATGATAAGAACTGGGCTTGTAAGTCAGAAGAAAAGGACTGAAATCCTACCTCTCACTTCTATCAGTCTTATGAAGTAAAAGGAAGATATAAATACTTGCTCATAGTGTTGTTATGAAGAAAAAAGTACTTTGTAAATTTTAAAAGGCTAGAGAAATGTGAATTACCTTATTTTTTTCCCATTTTAATAGGTCCAAAATAATGTATATTTATCTAAAACTAGGTTTGTCACAAAATCTTTAACAGTTAAGAAAGCAAATAAAATGGCTCTCTCACTGAAGCAAAAATGGCAATGAAAGTTGGTGTTTTCTACTAAACTCTGGGGAAACCCAGAGGCCCTATGACATTGAGACATAGCACTCAATCTGATTCTAATCTGGATTCAAAATTCAGCTTTGTCATTTATCTGGATGATCTGGAGCAAGTCATTCATCCATTTGAAGCCTTAATTTCTCATCTGTGAAATGAGGATAAGAATGCCCCCTGCTTTATAGTTGCATTGTAAAGATTAAATATATATATTATTGCATCTCCAACTGCCTTTCAAACATCTCAAAAAACGGATGTCTGGAAAACATCTTAACCTTAATATGTCCAAAATGGTACTCATTATCTTCCCTTTAAACTCTTCCCCCTCCAATCTCACACCTTCCTCTCCTACTATTCTAGAACAGGATTTCTTAAATTTTTTTCTGGTCTCACAATTTCTTTTTACCTGAGAAATTTTTATGTGACCCCACAAATACAGGTATATAAAATAACTACATAAATCAAATATTTACTATGATAAATTGTAAAGAAATTTATTTTAAAACAATTTTAGCACATATATAATTTTACTATTTATTAAACATCAAAGCAAATTTGCATACTAATCAGATAGATGTGCTTATTTATTTTTACATAAAAAATTAAATCTCCGCTGAAAATTTGATACTAAAGGACACAATAGTATCTTCAATGTTTTTCTCAGTTCATCAGTATTTTGAGATTTTTCACTCCCCACATTGTTACACAACTTCAGACCTACAGTTTAAGAAGTTTTGCTGTAGAGGACAACACTATCCTCTCAGTCCCACAGTTTCAGAATCTAGGAATCATTCTAAACTTCTCATTATTTCTCAGCTTTTCATATGCAAGCTATTATTGCCAAAGTCAGCTAATTTCACCTTTGCAACAACTCTCAATTATGGCCCCTTCTTCTCTCTGAGACTGCCACTATTCTGGTAAGGTCCCTTATACCTCCTAGTTAGGCTATTGGAATACCCTGCTGGTGGTTGTGCCTGCCTCAAGTCTCTTCCCCAGCCCAATTTATCCTTCTTTCATCCTAAAGTACAGGTCTGTCCATTCATTCAATAAACTCAGTGGTTCTCTGTCATCTCCAGGATGAAATACAAAATGCTCTGTCATTCAAAGCCTTTTATAACCTAGAACTCTTCTATATTTCTTCTCTATAATTTATACCTCACTTACACACACACACACACACACACACACACACACGCACACGCACACACACATACTATGATTCATGGACACTGGTATACTGGCTGTTCCTCAAACAAGACATTCCATCTCTTGTCTTTAGGCAATTTCTCTGGCTTTCTATCATGCCTAGAACATTCAGTCTTCTCCTCCTTATCCAGTAACCTAGCTTTAAGTCCCTGTTTTTACTGGAAGCTTTTCCCCAATCTCTCTTAATTCTAGTGCCTTTCCTATGTTAATTAATTTCTATTTATCCAGTATATGACTTGCTTTGTATATATTTGTTCTCATGTTGTCTTTCCCATAAAATTGTGAGCTCCTTAAGAGCAGGGACTTTACCTCTTTTTGTATCCTAGCACTTAACACGTAGTTACTTAATAAATATTTATTGAAAATATATATAGAAAACACTTTGCAAGACTTAGAGTATTAAATAAATGTCAGTTGTTAGTATTATTACCCTTATCTCATTCTCATATTTTTCCATTGGGAATGTATGTCAGTTCTCTTGAGAGAAAAAAAGAAGGGCAATGACACCTTTGATCTCAGCAAAAAAGGCCAATTTTGCCTTTCTGCTTTGACTTTGGATGGCCCTGCATTGTTAAGCATCTAGCCTTCTCTAGCAGATTGCTTTCTCTATCACCCCCACTCACTCATTAATCTTTAACCTCTCCCTGTCTAGTGGTTATTTCCCTACTGCCTCCATATATCTACACATCTATAAATCCAATACATAAATCTCCCATCCTCAAAAAAAAAACAAAAAACCCTTCACTTGATCCATCCATCCTTTATTCTTTTTATGTATTCCTTGAAATTATCTACAGTCAATGTCTCCATTTCCTTTTCTCTCACTCTCTTCTTGACACTCTATATTCATCTCATCTTTTTAATGTAAACAGTTCTCTAAATATCCTTTAATTGCCAAACGAAATGGCTTTTTCTCAATTCTCAATTTTCTTGATCTCTCTGAAGTCTTTAACATTGATCATCTTCTTCTCCTTAATATACCCTCCTCTCTAAGTTTTCATGAGATTGTTCTCTTTTCCTTCTCCTTATATCTGTCTGACCACTTTATCTCCTTTGCTGGATCTTCATTCAATTCATGTTTGCTAACCATGAATGTCCTTCTCAAGGTTCCTTCCTGGGCCTTTTTTTTTTCTTCATCTATATTATTTCATTTAGTGCTCTTATCAGCTTTCATAAGCACATTCATCATCTTTATATATGACTCTTAGTTCTACTTGTCCAATCCTAACCTTCCCTCCAACTCAGTCTCACATTTCCAATTACTTACTAAACTTGCCATTTCCATATTTCAATTGCCATCTTGAACTTGATGTTCTATAAATATCTTCAACTCAACATGTCCAATATGAACTCATTATTTTTCTCCCCAAATCCTCACCTCTTTCTAAGTTCTCTATTATTGTAAAGAATAACATCGCAGTCATTCAGATTCAAAACTTAGGTGCCATCTAATTACTCCTCATTCTCTCACTCTTCATAACCAATGTATTGCCAAAGTCTTATAATTTATATTTTCTCAATATTTTTTGTATGTACCCGTTTCTTTCCTCTGACAATCCCCACTTGGTGCAGACTCTCATCCTGCTCTCCCCTTCCCCCTAGTCTGGACTGTTGCAAGAGCATTTAAATCTCCTTCCCCCATTCAATCCACCTCCAAATAGCAGTTAAATTTATCTCCCTATGCAAAGGTCTGCCCATGTCACACACATATTACATCCTGCTCCTCCCATTCAACAAATTCCAGTGGCTCTCCAGAATCAATTAGAAAATACTATTTTGGCTTTTAAAGCCTTAGTAACTCAATTTCTTCCTACCTTTCCAGTCTTCTTACTTACTACTATCCTGTTCCTTCTGAATATTCTGCAATACAGTACCACTGGCATCCTTGCTGTTCCTTGTACATAATATTACATCCAGATTCTGTTCCTTTTTACTACCTACCGTCTAAACTTTAAATTCTCCTTGTTTCCTTTTTCTGACTTTCCTGGCTTCCTTCAAATCTTAGCTAAAGTCCCACTTTCTGCAAGAAGCCCTTTCCAGTTCTTCTTAATCTTACTGCTTTCCTCTGAAGAAATCTACAATTTATCCAGTGGGGCTGGGGTCCAGAAGACCTGTGTTCACATCTGACTCCAGACAATACTAGCTTGTGTGACCTTAGGCAAGTCACTTAGGTGTTAGCTGCCTCAGTTTTTCCTTCTGTAAAATGGAGATGGGGGGCAGCTAGGTGTTACAGTGGATAGAGCACCAGCCCTGACTGAAGTCAGGAAGACCCGAGTTCATATCTGGCCTCAGACACTTTGTGTGACCCTGAGCAAGTCACTTAACCCCGATTGCCTCTGCAAAAAAAAAAACAAAAACAAACAAACAAAAAAAAAAAAACATCATAAATTGGAGATAATAGTACTTACCTCCCAGGGTTGTTGTGCAGATCAAAAGAGATAACAATGATAATAATAATCATAGCATTTATGTAGCTCCTACTATGTGCCAGGCACTGCATTAAGCTCTTTACAAATATTATCTTAATTGGTCCTCACAACAACCTGGTTCTATCGTCTTATTCTCAGATTTCATGAATATTCCAGAAGAGGATATCCAATGGTTGAACCCATAACTGAAACCACTTGGGTACTGAGGCAAGGGCAGGGGTCAGTGACAGCAGCCATTCCCTCTATACTATACACATGGTTGGGATGTCTCTCCTTCCTTCTAGCAGCACCATGGCACTGTCAGGGACACCTCAGCACTCTTACGTACTTCTCAGATCTCAAGATTAGTTCTTCCTTTCCTTCAGAAACAGATGGTCTTTTCCCGGAGCAACCATAGCCCCAAGTAGTCCCCAGCCCATAATACAATAATAATTTTTTCATATCTTGCAATCATCTATTTTAGCATTATGACAGGCTACAGTCTCCTTTCTTATTCTAAATGAATTTAGTTCTTTAAATTTATCAGACTAGAATCATCTGATTCAGAATAAAAGGAAAATAAGAATTTATTGAGGAATAAAAGTCCTTTGTGAATTTAAATTGTTATAAAAAATCTCGATGGAAATTGTCTTGAAGATTGTCATTAAAGCTATATTAAAATGATACTCATTAAAAATAATAATAGTCATAAAAATACATACTCCAATATGTCTATTAGTCTTTTCAATAATCCTTTTTATATACTCAAAAAGATGTGTAAACAATTCCATGCATGAAAATATGTAGGAATAAAAATTAAGGTATACTGATTAGAGTTTATAATTTTTATCAACTAAAAACCCTTTTCACACTGCTACTGCACATGGTTCAAAAAATGCTTACAAGTATCTTTTAAGTGTTTATTATGTGACAACCCTGGAGATACAAAAAGAACCCTTGACCTTAAAATGTTCACAATTTAACAGGAAACATACCAATAACTTTGAACATACAATATATGTAAAGATTAGATTAGAGGTAATAAAAAAAAAAGAAAGGACATAAACATAGACAAAATTACCCTTACTTAGAAACCCCAGAGAAATCTGTCAATGAAGAATTTATTAAATGCCTACTATAGGAACAGGTGGGGACAAAAAAAAAAGTAAATTCCTTTTTGCCCTCAAAGAACTTACATTCTAAGAGAAGAGACAGCATCCATATACATGCTATTTGTTGTTCAGTTGTTTTAGTCATGTCAAATTCTTTGTGACCACATCTGAGGTTTGGTTTGTTTTGTTTTTTGCAAAGATACTGGAGTAGTTTACTATTTTTTTCCCCAGCTCATATTTGCAGATGAGGAACTGAGGTAAGCAGGGCTAAGCAAGGTCATGCAGCTAGTAAGTAGTCTTTGCCTTTGTTTTTATGTCCCCAACCTTTGGCACAGTGCTTGACATTGCCAATTAGTCTAGCAACCCCTCTTTTCTTAGATAAAGGCATTAATAAACCTGAATAATATTTATAGCTGGCATTTTAGTTAACATTTTTGCCTAAATTGTCTCTATTGATACAACATTGCTGAAGTAGGAGGTATTATTATTCCCGATTTTATAGATGAGTAAACTGGGAGAGAGTGATTTTCTCAGGTTCACACATCAAGTAAATAGTTATGAGCCAGATTTAAACTCAGTGTCTTCCATGATTTCAAGTTCAATTTTTGATCCCCTGGGTCAACTAGTTGGCTAGTAAAAATGTCCAACATCAAAACTTCAGGAAATCCTAATTTTAATTTTTACTCAACCTCACAGCTCAGGACCAATTTGAACAGTCCTATGCATAGAACCAAAAAAAAAAAAAAAAAAAAAAAAAGTATGTCTTATATGTGATTTAAGCAACCATCTTTTCAAGAGCCTTCATAATTTTTTAAATTGTTGTTTATCTATTTTTGTTTCTACCCCAGCTACCCTTCCCAATATACCTCTCCTCTCTCTCCCAGAAAGCCAGTATATTTTTTTATTTTTTACAAAAATACAAAGAAAAAAAAAGTTCAACAAATAACCAACACATCGACCAAGTCTAGCATCATATGTAATATTCCACAGTCATAGTCCCACACCTCTGCCAAGAAGGAAAGGAGGTGAATTCTTTCATTTCTTCTCTGGAGTCAAGCTTGGTTCATTATAATTTCACAGCACTCAGTTTCAATTGTTTTATATTTAATGTTGTTCTTACCATTTATATTGCTGTAGTCATTTTATATATATATTGTTTTTCTGATTCTTCTTACTTTCCTTTTGCATCAATTTACATAAGTCTATATTTCTTTACAGTCAACATAATCAACATTTCTTACAGTATAGTAATAATCTCTTGCATTCATTTACAACATGGCAGGCTGTCTGAACATTCTTCAATCAATGGATATCCACTTTGAACAAACATTCTTAAATGTAAGATATTAACAAGGGATGCAAGGTAGGGGAAAGTGTTTTCAGTTTTATCTTTGTATTCCCAGCACTTTACACAAATTGCATTGCACAGAGTAGGTACTTAACAATTTTTGTTTTAGTTTAGTACCTGAACTGAATTAAAAGGATTAGATTTCTTCTGCTTGTTCCCTGCCCTACCCCAAAGGCAGAACTAGGACCAATAGATGGAAATTAGGTTTAATGTCAAGAAAAGCTTTCTGACAATATCATCCAAAAGTGGAACTGAGGTATACCTCAGAAGTTAATGGGTACTCCTGCAATGAGGTTTCCAGCACAGCCTGGATGACCATTTGTCAAAGATATTGGAAGGGATTTTTTTTTCAGGTATGGATTAGACTAAATATACTGTGATCTTTTCCAACACTGATATTCTATAATTCATGTGTTTAAGCATAGACTATATTTTAAAGCAGCAATTAAAAAGATGTTCCTATAGTTAAGTTATATACCCTCTGCAGGGTAGGTAGGTGGTGCAGTGGATAGAGCACCAGCCCTGAATTCAGGAGGACCTGAGTTCAAATTTGGTCTCTGACACTTAACACTTCCTAGCTGTGTGACCCTGGGCAAGTCACTTAACCCCAGCCTCAGGGGGAAAAAAAAAAAAATGAATGTAAGTTATATACCCTCTGCTCCAAAAAAGTGGAAGAGTTGTTCTGACTAAATACAGGACATAATCAAACTGAAATAATAGAAGTTTTGGGAAATTTGCCTACTTGAGAAGATGCTAATACCACAAGTAAAATCTCCAGGCAATTCCAGTTTTATCAGTCTTCTCAATCTCAAGGTCCATGCCCTTCATTAGCTGTATCCTTATCACCTTCACTTCTCTAGACTGGCTTCCCTACTCTTACTGCATCCTAAGGGAAATTCTCTTATGACTGATTATTATCTCTGGCATGGAGGAAAAACTAGTTCTTGGAAGATTCAAAAAGACAAAAAGCATCAAGGGTTTTCATAGGGTAGGTCTTGCCCTTAAATGTAAAATATAAACCTGCTTGGTGCATTTGTTAACCTGCAACTCAAAGGTCCTTACATGAATGATTATGACCTTGAGGGAGAATCATGCTAGTCCTCTTTGATTCACTACTTCATCTCACCCAATCATGTCTTCCCTTCCTCTTTAAAGCAATCAAAGTAGCCTCGGTGATGAATAAAGCATTAGACCTGAGGTCACAAAGGTTGGGTTCAAATATAAACACTAAATAGCTAGGTGACCCTAAGCAAATCACTTAGCCTTTCCAACCTTCAATTTTCTCATCTATGAAATGGGGATGATATTTACAGGGCTATTATAATGAAAGTGCTTTTGTAAGCTTAGGCTTTGCAAAAAACTATATAAATGTAAGCTATAATTTTGATGACTTGGAATATATTGGAGCCAGGAGATATGAGGTGAATCCTAGCTCTTACTATAGTAAGGTCAGAGAGTATGTCATCTATCAAATGAGGTAATTTATTTTAAAGTACTTTGCAAATCTCAAAGCACTATATAAATACCAGCTATTATTAGTTATCATCTAGAGGATCAGCTTTAGGGACTTGACCCTGTAATCTTACGGATAATGATATTTTACAGGTGGTATCACAAGAGTGTGAAAATCAAGTAAGTGATTTCTATGTTGCAGTTTTGTCTTGTTTGTTTGTTTGTTTCCAGCCTATAATTTCAATGGTGTAGGGAATCCAAACTAAGGAAAAACCCTCTACCAATATAGCTCAGAATCTGTGCTGCAGTTTCGTCTTATAAAGTTTTCTGGAGAACTGAGAGATGTCCAGCATTACACAATCACTTTGTGTCCAAGGTAAGGCTCACATCTTCCTGACTTTAAACATAACTCTCTATTCACTATAGCATATTGACTATTGAAAAATAATTCATAAATTGTAAATTTTTTAATACTTCAAAGTTCAATGATTTCATTTTGTGTGTCTAATCCCTCCAGAAAATGAAAATTGACATTTTTGTGTATCTTTTTTATCAGGGGTTAAATCATTGCAGTTACATATTCTCGTATGTGTCCATGTCTCCATAAAATCCAACTTCATAGTATCAAGGTGACTGTGGGTTCTTGAAAGCTATGCCAGTAGAGCTCAAACTCTCATGCCAGGATCTAAATTGCCAGGAAGATTTGAAATGTGATCCCAGCAACAAGCTATGTCTCATGTCAACGACAAGGCAAGCCTAGCTAAGTATAGAAAGCCTCATCACTGTAAACTGGCAACTTGATGATGAAATTTTTGGTCATAGAAACAAAATGATTTTCAATTGTAGGTGGCCCACTTCCATTTTCTACACTAGCAGAAAAGGAAACAGAATACTGAGTTTTATACAATGTTTAAACTGTCTATGATTATTAATATAATTATTTTCACTACTCTAAATGTGAGGTCCTTATCTACTGAGCAATAAGTGGACATCCTACTCCTAAATAGTTCACTAGAATTGAATAATATCAATCTTGATATTATTATGAATGAAACCAGAAGACAAAAGAATGTTGAGCTAAATGTAAAATGACTCATTGGTTCTCCTGGGATGAAAACAAAGGAGTTTAAAAAAAAAAAAAAGAAAAGAAAAAGAAAACAAAGGAGTCGGTGGAGTAGTTTTATCATGCATGAAGCTTTAGGTCTTTTTAATCATATATCCAAGAAACCTACCTTGGATTCAAAGCATACTTATGAGCATCTTCTGAAAAAACCAAGGCTCTTGGAACACTGGTCCTGGAGCCAGAAGGACCTGAATTCAAATTCAGCCTCAGACACTTGACACTTTTACTTGCTGTGTGATCTTGTTACCAATATTAGGCAAAACAAACAAATTAAGAACAGGGCTTTAAAGTTCCTTCCCACTGCTTTTCCTTTTACCAAATTAATCCAAAGTTACATTATTTCAAAACAAAAGTTAATTAAATAACGTATTTAATTAAACAGTAAAGCAAAATAAGTGACAAGGAAAATTTTCCCAAGTTTTACATTCTCATACAGATCATCCAACTGTGGTGGGAGAAGGAACACAAGTGGCCAAGATGATGTGTGAGACATATACAAGTACATGTATAGCCAGAGCAATTTCTGTTCTTCAGGTAGTTTCTTCACTGAAAAGTTCCTTTGCTCCAGTGCTGTAGTTAGCTGCTCTCTTCGTAATGCTATTAATGTTATACTGATAGCTGGTGATGTTATAGAGCTGAGTGTTTTTACACTGCTGGGCTATTTCTCCATGCTGCTTGGCCATCTGGTAATCTTTCATGGCTAGGCAGCAAGCTGTTATCACCTTCTTGTTCTCCACAGCAAATCTGAATCTAATAGTCCTCTGTTGTTCCTTGTTGGTCTTCTACTGTCAGTCAAGTAAAGTAGAATAGTAAGTAGAATGATAGATTTGGAGTTGGGAAAACCTAGATTCAAAACCTGCCTCAGACAAAAGCTCTGTGATCCTAGATAAGTCATGTAAACTCTCTCTGCCTCACTTTCTTTGCCTGTAAAATGGGGATAATAATAATAGCACTTACCTCAGAGTTGTTTTGAGGATCAAATGAAATAATGAATGTAAAGTACTCTGAGTACCTCAAAGTGCTCTATAAATGCTAGCTAATTATTAGTTATTATTCTATTGAATTGTCACTGCTATATCACTTTACCAGTTCATTTAAGGGAAGGGTTTTCCA
The DNA here is from genome assembly GCF_048593235.1 of Sminthopsis crassicaudata. Lineage (NCBI taxonomy): Eukaryota > Metazoa > Chordata > Mammalia > Dasyuromorphia > Dasyuridae > Sminthopsis > Sminthopsis crassicaudata. The sequence continues at coordinate 181,208,756 of NC_133617.1, read as the reverse complement.
GTTCTTTTTACACATAGCATCAAATTGCTCTTTTGCAATTTAACCCCAAAGTCAAAGCCAGCTGGCCAACCAGAAGAAGCCTCAAGCTTAGGTTAAATCTGTCATAACTCCTTTGATCCTAGATGAATTGCTATTCTGAGATGTCGGTCCCTTGTTTGACTTAGAGTTAGAAAATTCCTGTCAACTCCTTTCTATTCCAGTGATGTCAGTTGTGGTCCATGTAAATTACCAGCCTGAGAGCCTCAGTAAAACTAGAGGGTCAGAACAGGGATAGTCCCATTTGTCCTGCATTTCCTGTTCAAAGCAAATTCACTGGTTTCCCAACATGTATCCAAAAGCAACAAGAAATATAATTTCATGTGATATTTAGTCAACTTGTATTGCAGGGCTCATAATAAACCTTTGTACAAAGACTACCATGAAAATAACTATAACATATGCATCCAACTTCAATACATTTAAAAGCCTTCTAAATGAGATACATAATCATTACCAATCATTATTTGGGAGTTTATCCTAACTTTGTTGTTCAATCCTGTCTGACTCTTAATGACCCCATTTGAGTTTTTATTGCTAAGGATACTGGAATGGTTTGCCATTTCCTTCTCCAGCTTATTTTATATATAAGGAAACTGAGGCAAACAAAGTTAAGTGACTTGCCTAAGGTCCCACAGCTAGTACATTATCTTAGGTGAGATTTGAACTTAGGAAAATGAGTCTTCCTCACTCCAGGCCCGACGTACTGCCACTGTGCTATCTCCAAAAACCCAAGTGGATAAAGAATGCATATTGCTTAGATTATGATACGTAATTATATAGAAAGTTCATAGAGTTGATGTATCAGTATATATATTGCATAGCAACTGAGAATGAACAATGAACTACCCCCAAAACAGAATAGGAAGAGAGTAAACTGGATTGCATCTAGAAAATTACACAGTACTTTTAATGACCTCTCAAGTTTCTTATTCATACAAAGCCCAATTTTTTAAAAAATCAATAATATTCAGATTATGCTACAGATGAAATATTGTATTCTTTGAAGAATTAAAATTGTGGATCACCTAAAAAGTAAGAGTCTATGTGAATAAACTGCAACATATTATTAAAGAAGAAATGTTCAAGAGATGCAGTATAGATAGTGAGATAACATGATTGGAAAATGAGTTAACCGGGTCTGTATCCCAAAGAGATCATAAAAGAAGGAAAATGGACCCACATGTACAAAAATGGGAGTAGCTCTTTTTGTAACAGCAAGGAATTGGAAATTGAATGAATGTCCATCAATTGGGGAATGGCTGAGTAAGTTATGCTATATGCATGTGATAGATTATTATTGCTCTGTAAGAAATAATAATCAGGCTGATTTCAAAAAGCTCAGAAAAACTTATATGAACTGATGTTAAGTGAAGTGAGCAGAACTAGGAGAACATTGTACACAATAACAGCAAGATCATGTGATGATCAACTGCAATGGCTTTAGCTCTTCTCAACAATTCAGGAATCCAAGACAATTTCAATAGACTTGGGATGGAAAATGCCATCCCCACGCAGAGAGAAAACTATGGAAACTGAATGTGGATCAAAGCATATTATTTTCACCCTTTTTTGTCTGTTTGTTTGCTTGCTTTTTCTTTTTCATGTTTTCTTTTTCCCTTTTTGTCTGATTTTTCTTGTACAACATGACAAACACGAAAACATGTTTAAAACCATTGCATGTGTTTAACCTGTATTAGATTGTTTGCTTTCTTGGGGAGAGAGAGAAGATGAGAAGGAAGGAGAAAAAATTTAGGACATGTCTTACAAAAATGAACGTTGAAAACTATCTTTACACATATTTGGAAAAATAAAATACTATTGAGGAAAAAATGAGGAGAGTTAATCACATAACAAGAGTTAAGGATAACCAATGGAGAATTGGTATAGTCCATTGGTAACCATGTAAATGTCATGACATCTACTAATGGCTCTCAGTTAGATCAGAACTCCTATGGAAAGATATGTGGAAGTACCCAAACACCACCCAGAATGAGAAGGCACAAATAGGGATACTATCTGTACCATTGGTAAAAGAATATTAATAAGACCACAAATATAGAAACAAACTACAGGAACATAAATAGTCCTGTTTCTTTATTTACAGATGTGAAAATAGATGCTCAGAAAAATTAAGAGATTTGCCCAAATTACAAGGTAATAAGTATCAGAGTCAGAATTTGAAGCCATATTCATTCTAGCCTCTTAGCAAATGTGCATATTTTCATAGCTCTGCTTAATACTAGCTCCTTTCTACTGTTGTTGTTGCTAGCCGAAGTTCACCAACAAATATTTTCATGAAAACCCAATAGAGAAGTAAGAAATATTTCAAGGATCAATGATTGTGTCTGTGAATATTGGTGACTCCTTGACTCTAATATGACCTTGTGACTTTGGGTAAGTTACAGAATTCATGGCCTGTATTCTCATGAGGAAATGATCATAAATCATGAGATTAGACTAAATTATATCTAAGATCCCTTCTAGCACTAGACCTTTAACCTTTTATCCTATGATACAGAAAGTCATGTCTCTGATAGCCAATGGTCTTCAGGAGTTATTCTGTAACAACCACCTGTGACCAATCAAATGATCAGCATCTTCAAATGGTGCTAGTCTGGTTCACAGGTGATAGATGTACAAGAGTCTGTCCTTGGGCTTATTCCTTAAAATCTTTCCAGCTTGGTAAAACCTACCAGGAATACTGTTTTGCTGGTACCACCTTAGAGAATCCAGGGCTATTCCCACAAGAAAATGAGGAATTGGAGGAGAACTATAATGGAAAAGAAAGCACTATGAAAAGTCCCCTCTTAATGTATTCTGATGGAAGTGGATATCTTCAACATAGAGAAGAACTAATCCAACTCTAATTGGTCAATGATGGACAGAATCAGCTACACCCAGAAAAGGAGCATTGGGAAATGAGTGTAAACTGTTAGCATTTTTTATTTTTACCTTCCGAATCCAATTCTTCCTTTGCAATAACAACAAAATTCAGTTCTGCACATATATATATTGCACTTAGGATATACTATAACATATTTAATATGTATGGGAATGCCTGCCATGTAGGGGAGGGGGTGGAGGGAAGGAGGGGAAAACAGAACAGAAGGGAGTACAAGGGATAATGTTGTAAAAAATTACCTATGTATATGTACGGTCAAAAAATGTTATAATTATAAAATTAATTAAAAAAAAAAAAAAAAGAAAAGTCCCCTCTTAGATATTTACTATTATTAAACATTATTTTACTGCCATTAAAAATTTGGAAATAGTAAAGCTGCAAATAGCTATGTGCAAAATTTGGGGTACAACCAAGAAATTGTCATGATTTTATTATGTCTATTTAATCTTAGAGAATCATGTGGGGCAAAGAAAAAGATAGAAGACAATTTATGTACTGGAACATATCAAAAAAGAACTACCTGTGGCTAGAAGTATTTCTTGGCAATTCAGCTGAATATGTCTACCTATTCAAAGATGTTTTCTAATTAAGAAAAAAAGGAAAATAATTTCAATCAGGAACTTAATTCTTTTTTTGTGTTCTTGATTCCTTTGGCAGTCTGGGGAAGCCTATGAATTCTTTCTCATATTCAGGTTTTTACATGCATAAAACAAAAATACGTAGAATTACAAAGAAGTCACTTTTATTGAAAAACATTTACCAAAATAAAATTTAAATAAGTTCATAGACCATAGATTAAGTACTCCTGATCTAAATCAAGAAGGCCAATATTTCCTTTGGAAGCTTGGCAGAGAGAATATGGTGTCAATGAAACATTTCATTGAAGCCCAAATTAAAGGTTTGCAGAGTTGTGGGAATGTCTAATCATTGCCTATATGTGGCTACGAGACTGGCATCTATTATTTTCCTTTCTTAGAGAAGACTGGGTTTCTTGAATTATACATATGAGCTAAGTTTTTTAGTTTTCATATCTCTTGTTAAAAGTTCTTCTAGCTCAAAATACATCTCTGTGATCTTATTTCCCTTAGGTTTTTTAGTTTTGTTTTATTAAAATTTCCACTGAAAAACATAATCAAAACCTAATGTTTATTGTTTCAAGTCACACATAATAATATTATGGGATTTTATTCCTATTAAAAACATGTGTTACAAGTATACACATAATTATATAAGTCTCAGACTCAATTTGCACACACATACCAATGGCCACACACAAACCTTAGGAAAATAAGGATAATAGTCTTTTCTGAACCAACAAAATCTATAAAATAGTACTATAATCCAGTCCTTGAATCAAATAACTAAACCAAAATTTTCCAAGAGTCAGCAAAACATTTTGTAGAATTTAATTGGAGTATAATTTCCACCTAGTGGAATAAGTTAAGGTTACTTTTTTTTGGTTTGAACATATTTTCTGGATTTGATCATCTTAAGCATGTATGTTTTTACTATATTTCTTTGAGGAAATGTTAGTTTTACAAAGAAAAACTCAACAATAAGCAAAATCAAATTAGTACCAAAAAAAGTATGGAAAATTTTTTCCAGGAAACAAAGTTCTTCACAAACATTTTCAACTGACTCTTAAAATCCCAAATAGTAAGATATATACATGTTTGGAGATTTTAACTTTATGCATGTGTAAATTGGAGACATTACTATGTGATGAAACATGAACAAGGCTGGTATCAGCTTCAGCATTGTCTTATTATCTGTAAGACCTTAGACAATTTGAAAGAGAATATAAAATAATGGATAACATACTGGACTTAGAATCAGGAAGGAAGAAAATAAGCATTTATTTTAGTACCTATATTCCACTCACTAACCTTACAAATATTATTTCATTCAATCTTCACAATAACTCTGGGAAGGAGATGCCATTATTCTATTACTAACCCCCATATGACAATTGAAATTGTGGCTGAGAGAATAACTGCCTTGCCTAAGGCCACAATAGATAGTAAGTACAAAAGCTGGAATTTGAAGTCAGATCTTTCTGACTTTAGGCCCAGAATTCTATCCACTATACCACCTGACTCCATTTGGGAAGCTCTGAATTAAATTACCTTTATCAGACTCTTATTAGATCTGTGATCTTGGGCAAGTCACTTGACATTTATGTACTTCAGTTCCCTCATCTGTAAAATGAAAGAGTTGTATACTTTATTGCCACAAAAGTCTCCCCAGGTCTAAAATCTATGATTGTATTTAAATTGGTTCATCTTAAAACTCAGTCACTTAGGTGAGTTCTAATAATCTCTTAAACTTTAAATTTCTATGTTTTCATAATAATGTACTTTTGCAGCATTTTATGGTTACAAGTTTCCTTTCCATTTCATTTCAGCATCACCTCAGCCTTATAAAACTAGGCATGAGTATTATTCCCAACATTTTATGTCAACAGGAGCTAGCAACAGAGAACAGTTAGAAAATGAATACTTTGAGCGTTAGTATTAGCCTGTGTTTAGCATTTATTTATAGTGTTATGTTGATTCTCAAAGATCACACTCAACAAGTATTTGTGTGTAAAAATATTAACATACTAACTACAAACTTTAAGACAAAAAAAAAATGCAAAATTACAGTACTAATGCAAATTCGATTGCTGATAGGCCCTGGGGATATGAAATCTTCAGCATGTGACATACTTCTCTCTCCTGGTGCAGAGAGCCAGGACATTTGTGATCAGATACTCTTCCCAGGTCCTGTGACCCAGACCTTGGCACAGAAAGTAGGGACATGGACACCAACTGGAACAATCTTTATTTTTTCCTTCTGCAGAGTTGAGGAGAGGATGGAATGAAAATTTGCAGTTTGTGATACATGTAGCTATTGTCGTTATATTAAATGCATATATCTATTTTTATCACATTAATGAAATGCTTAGAGAAGCATTTAAGTAATGACATTGATAGAGGTGATTGTAGCAAGCACATTTAAGGGATATAAAGGGAAAGGCGTGGCTAAGGAGGAGCGAAGAAACAAACCCAGCAATTTGATTGGTGGAGTTACAGACACCTCTCGCTAGAGGACCCTACTCGGCATCGCTCCTGAAGAAGGTGGGTCTAAGGCATGATTGGCAACCTACTGTCCTGAGAGCCTGACAAGAGAAGGACAGCAGCTGGACTTAACTGATACAGTGCCTTCTTGTATTCAATGATGGTCTTTACACAATAATAGCAGTATAAACAGAATCCTAATTAATGAATATGATCATTCTTCTCAGCTTCAGGCATAATTAGTTCTTGTTAGGTTGTTAGCTCCAATACCCTGATCCCCACTCCCACCCGCAGATTGTTAGTTTTCTCCCTCTCGGGTTATTACCTTTGCAGTAGTTGAATTCACAGTGAATTCTTCTTCTTTCCCCGCCCCCAATTTAATACAATGTAAGAACAGGACCTTTCATTTGTGTCTTTGTAACTCCAATATCTAGCAAAGCACCTTGCACACTCACGTACAGTCTAAAAGACCTGAACATTTTAAATAAAGTGCGTGTGCTTGCTGCAAGTCACCGTCAAGTCCCTAATAAAGCTGTGTGAACCCACGACTCAATATTAGTAGTTCGTGCAATGCAATGTATGTCCCTCTAAAATAATTCTCTCCTTCGTCCAAGTGACCTTTAATAGGTCTTAGTTAGCAGCACTTGTTTTTATTTACTAATATTCAAAAATCCTAGTTAGACACACAGTAGCAGGGGGATTTCCCTCCCCACTTCCCCTCCTTTTCTTCTAACCTGGACAGTCTTTCCTAACCTGAAATGCGACCTTGCCCCTCCACACTCCCCTTCACTAGAGTCTCCTCCCAGTTATCTGGGCATCTATACCCCGCAGCCACATGTTTATTGCTTGCTTTATTCTTTTACTTCCTCCTTTGGATTCTCCACGGCTTTCCAGCACCTGTGCGATCATTCATAGTCAACAGGTATACGCAATAGGCTATCACAATATTTCAAGATAAAAACCAAAAGCCACAAAACCTTTTCCTAGCGTAGCGTTTTACAAGCGTTTTGGGCTTACGCTACTTGGATCGTCCCCGTTTATTTTTACAGAGGAAGAAAGTGAAAAGGCGGGGGGAGGGCGGGGGAGGGGGGAAAAGGGAAGGGGGGAGACAGAAGACGAAGGATTGGGGGAAGAATTCCACGACGCCACAGAGGAAAAGTGAAGCACCCCCAATTCTGCAGCCTCGGACCCAAGAGATACGCGTGCGGTGCGTAGGCTCAAATACAATAGAATGCAAACACAAGTTTTGACCAGGGGAGGAAGGAGGGAGCAAGAATACAGACATTACAGTTGGAAATTTATTGCAGATATAATTAGTAATTGCCACACTCGGGGGAAAGCGGGGGAAGGGGAGCAGGGGTTGCTTAAGTAGTCGTTCTTCGGTTTCCGTCCTTTGGGACTTTATCGGCCGGGAGGCCAGGGAGAAGACGCGGTAGATGGAGCTCCAGAGGTTGGCAAAGCAGAGACGCAGATGCTGGCAGAAGTGGAGCTTCTGCTAGTCCCAGTGCTGGCGGTGACTGCTAGGGAGCCTCCGCACACGCACGCTCAAGCCCGACTACCCCGCAAGTGGGCTACACGACGCGGTGCTGGGCTCAGCCGTGGGGCTCGGGGGTGCGTGCATGCGTGCGGCTCGGCGCTTCCCCTGTGGTGGGGTTGGAGAGAGCCAGAAAGAGGGTGCTTTAGAAGGGGCGAAGAAAGTCCACTCCGTGACCGTGGGGTCCGTAGGCAATAAGAGAGGGTAGGTAACTCACTCCTTACCTTCTTTCCTGGAGACGGAGGGATCCCGGGCAAAGAGCGCCTGCACCAGCTCGGATCTGCCCGATCGAGTTCAAGCCACGACCGCTCCAGGGATTAAAAAGAAAAGCCCCACTTGCTATATCCCCCTCCTACCCCACCCCCACTCCTCGGCCACTCCTTCTGTTCCTTGCCCCTTTCTTCTTCCTCTCCCTTTACTGTCTCCCTCTCTTCTCATTCCTCCTGCTTTGCTAGCTCTCCCACCAGTTCCCTCCCAGTCTCCTCTCTCCTCCCAGTGGGAATGGCAACCGCGGTAGCAGCTCTCCCTCTATCGTTTCTCTCTAAAGGCGGTAGTCCCTCTCTTTTTCCTTCTGTCCCCACCCTTCCCCACCCCCCCAGCTTCCAGGACATACATAGATAGCCTCATACATGATTTAGGAAGGTATGCAGAGTATGCATACCTTTGTTAACTCTTCTGGGCCCGGACAAGTTGGATATTAAATGTTTATTACAATTACTTAGTCAATTAATCTAGGTTGTAGTGAGGGGAGGGAGAGGGAGTTTTAAAATCCAACTACCACAAAACCCTCTTTCTATTTTTCTGGCACGTATGAGGCTCCTAATAATGGTTATTGGTTGATTGATTAAGGAGGGCAATTTAATTTGGCGTTTAGTATTTATGATGGGAATGGTGGTGGGGTGGAGAGAAAGGGTAACCAATGCATTTTTCAGAAAAGATCTTCAGAAATTCTATTTAAACAAAGTTTAATCAAAAGTGAGTTTAAACAGACCCACGTATTCATTCAAAATACTTTTTTGAACCATAGTACAAGACACTGAGGCTACAAAGATGAGTAAAATATTGCTCCTGCCCTTATCTCAAAGTTTTCTGACCTTGGATTAGCTTCAGAAGGGATACCATTAGCCACATAATGTCTTTTTTCCTGTTAAGGCTCCTTGCTGCCATCTGTCAGTATGCAGAAATAATTGTTTTCGAGTAAAAATACTGCCTATAAGCTGGTTTTGGTTACCAACCCTTAAAAATGTCTTTTGCTCTTTCTAGTGTTTTCCAGTTTGGAGAAAAAGAGAAAAGGAAAGGAGGAAAGAGAGAGATGTAATTTTGATGATGAATTGGTAATGAAGGGAACAGACCAAAATAGTAGGAAAGATGAGGAAATTAACAAGGGGATAGAGAAAGAATCACTAATATGCAGGACCAGCCCTACTTGTTGAGAGCCTAGTTCTTGTGTTAATTCCCCTATCCAAAAATACCTCCCCATCAAGCCTACTACCACGGGGCTTGAAATTCCTTAAACATTCATTTCTTGAGTTCAGGCTTGTCCCTGGGTTTAAAAAGGCAAATTCCATACATAGGATCACAAATTTAGAACTGGAAGGGATATATAGAGACAGTCAAATCCAACCCCTTCTTTAACAAATGAAAAAATGAGGCACAGAAAGGTAAAATAAGCTGCGCTCAGTTACTCAACCAGGCAGGATTTGAGTCCAATGTATAATTCAATAGGGAATCTCTTCAGAAATAGTATTAAAGTAAGAGTCAAAATATTTAGGTTAGTCTTGGCTTCTTCACAAACTAGCCTTTCCATCCTTGGATTTGCTTAACTTTTCCAATCCTATTTCCTTACCTATAAAATATATATAATAATGCCAGTACTGCCTATACTTCAGTAACACATTCACATGGCTTTTAAAAATATACAAGTGCTTTTGTCATAACAATCCTCAAGACAACAAGCATTTATTAAATACCATAATGAGTCAAAAGCATGTGCTAACATCATAAATCTAAAGCATTAGCAGTAGTAGGAGCATTGGACTTAGAATCAGGAAGACTCATCTTCCTGAATTCAAATCTGGTCTCAGACACTTGACTCTGGGCAAGTCACTTCACCCTGTTTGTCTCAGTTTCCTCATCTGTAAAGTGGACTGGAGAAGAAAATGGCAAACTATTCTACTATCTTCCCCAAGAAAACCCCAAGTGGGGTCACAGAGTATTGGTCACAACTGAAACAACTGAACAATAATTATTATTAAATGCCTATAGTTAGCAAATGATTAGATTTTGTGCTAGGCACTAGGACTACAAAGAAAAAACAAAAACAAAAAAAGAGTTCCTACCCTCAAGGAATTTACAATCTAAAGGAGAAAATACAACCAGTACATAAACAGGAAAAATTAAAGTAAAGTTAGGGAGGGAGAACAGTATCTGAAGAGATTAAAGCAGACCTCAAGTAGGAAATAGTATTAAGTAATGAATTATGTATGCATAGAAGGAAGCCAGGGATTCTGAGAGGTAAAGGTGAATGGAGACAGTATTCCAGTAGGAGGGGAAAGCCTGACCTAGAGGCAGGAACTGTGCATGGGAGAAAGTAAGTAAGCCACTTTGGCTAGGAAAAAATATGTGAGGTGAAATCATGTAAAAATCCATCTGGAAACATAGATGGGAATCTAACTGTGAGGAACTCTAAATGCCTACCAGAGGAGTTGATATTTTATCCTAGGTAAAGAGAACCACTGAGCTATTAGAGCAGCTTGGTTTTTAACCTGTGTTTTTTAGGAATGTCAATTTGATATCTCTGTGGAAGATAAACTGGAAAAAGGAGAGACTTCAGGAAAAGAGGCCACTAATAGACTGGTGAATATTTTTAGGCAGGAAATCTTAGGGGCCTGAATTAGGCATATAAATGGGAAGAAGCAAAGATCAAAGTAGAGAAGAGGGTTGAAAATGAAGGTTGTGCAGAAAAAGCATTTGATAAAATCCAACATCCATTCCTACTAAAAACACTTGAGAGTATAGGAATAAAGGGACTATTCCTTAAAATAATAAGGAGCATATATTTAAAACCTTCAGTAAACATCATATGTAATGGTGATAAACTAGAACCTTTCCCTGTAAGATCAGGAGTGAAACAAGGTTGCCCACTATCACCATTACTATTCAATATAGTACTAGAAACTCCAGCCTCGGCAATAAGAGCCGAGAAAGAGATTCAAGGAATTAGAGTAGGAAATGAAGAAATCAAATTGTCACTTTTCGCAGATGACATGATGGTATACTTAGAGAACCCCAAAGACTCTGCTAAAAAGCTATTAGAAATAATTCAGAATTTTAGCAAAGTCGCAGGATACAAAATAAATCCACATAAATCCTCAGGATTTTTATACATTACCAACACAATCCAACAGCAAGAGATACAAAGAGAAATTCCATTCAAAATAACAGTCGATAGTATCAAATATTTGGGAATATATCTACCAAAGGAGAGTCAGGAATTATATGAGCAAAATTACAAAACACTTGCCACAAAAATAAAGTCAGATTTAAATAATTGGAAAGACATTCAGTGCTCTTGGATAGGCCGAGCGAATATAATAAAGATGACAATACTCCCCAAACTAATCTATTTATTTAGTGCTATACCAATCAGACTCCCAAGAAACTATTTTAATGACCTAGAAAAAATAACAACAAAATTCATATGGAAAAATAAAAGGTCGAGAATTGCAAGGGAACTAATGAAAAAAAAGTCAGAGGAAGGTGGTCTAAGTGTACCTGATTTAAAGCTATATTATAAAGCAACAGTCACCAAAACCATTTGGTATTGGCTAAGAAATAGACTAGTTGATCAGTGGCATAGGTTAGGTTCACAGGGCAAGATAGTGAATAAAAATAGCAATCTAATCTTTGACAAACCCAAAGATCCCAAATTTTGGGATAAGAATTCATTATTTGACAAAAACTGCTGGGAAAACTGGAAATTAGTATGGCAGAAACTAGGTATGGACCCACATTTAACACCACATACTAAGATTAGATCAAAATGGGTCCAAGATTTAGGCATTAAGAACGAAATCATAAATAAATTGGAGGAACATGGGGTGGTTTACCTCTCAGACTTGTGGAGGAGGAAGGAGTTTGTCCATGGGAGAACTAGAGACCATTATTGATCACAAAATAGAACATTTTGATTACACCAAATTAAAAAGTTTCTGCACAAACAAAACTAATGCAAACAAGATTAGAAGGGAAGTAACAAATTGGGAAAACATTTTTACAGTTAAAGGTTCTGATAAAGGCCTCATCTCCAAAATATACAGAGAATTGACTTTAATTTATAAGAAATCAAGCCATTCTCCAATTGATAAATGGTCAAAGGATATGAACAGACAATTTTCAGATGATGAAATTAAAACTATTTCCACTCATATGAAAGAGTGTTCCAAATCACTATTGATCAGAGAAATGCAAATTAAGACAACTCTGAGGTATCATTACACACCTGTCAGATTGGCTAAGATGACAGGAACAAATAACGATGAATGTTGGAGAGGCTGTGGGAAAACTGGGACACTGATGCATTGTTGGTGGAGTTGTGAAAGAATCCAACCATTCTGGAGAGCAATCTGGAATTATGCCCAAAAAGTTATCAAAATGTGCATACCCTTTGACCCAGCCATACTACTACTGGGCTTATACCCCAAGGAACCACTAAAGAAGGGAAAGGGACCTGTATGTGCCAAAATGTTTGTGGCAGCCCTTCTCATAGTGTCTAGAAGCTGGAAGATGAATGGATGTCCATCAATTGGAGAATGGTTGGGTAAACTATGGTATATGAATGTTATGGAATATTATTGTTCTATAAGAAATGACCAACAGGAGAAATACAGAGAGGCTTGGAGAGACTTACATCAACTGATGCTGAGTGAAACAAGCAGAACCAGAAGATCATTATACACTTCAACAATGATACTGTACGAGGATGTATGCTGATGGAAGTGGATTTCTTCAACATAGAGAAGAGCTAATCCAATTCCAATTGATTAATGATGGACAGAACCAGCTACATCCAGAAAAGGAACACTGGGAAATGAATGTAAACTGTTATTTTTACCTTCTGAATCCAATTCTTCCTGTGCAACAAAAAATTCGGTTCTACACACATATATTGTATCTAGAATATACTGTAATATATTTAACATATATAAGACTGCTTGCCATCTGGGGAAGGGGGTTGGGGGAGGAAGGGAAAAAATATGAATAGAAGTAAGTGCAAGGGATAATGTTGTAAAAAAATTACCCATGCATATGTACTGTCAAAAAAATGTTATAATTATAAATTAAATTAAAATAAAATAAAATAAAATAGAACAAACCAAAAAAAAAAGAAAAAAGAAAAAAAAGAAAATGAAGGTTGGTCATAGAGTCATCTGCATGTAGATGATAATTGAACACATGGAAACTGAAGGAAAAAAAGAAAAAGAAAACAATCTAGTGCAGAATTCTTGACTATCCCAGTCCACAAAGAGTGAGATATGGACAAAGAACCAGTGAAGTAGAATAAGAAGAAAATCAAGCTAGAGAAAAATAGCAGGAGAGGATAGTTGATTTAAGGGTTTTGTTTACTTGCTTGTTTGTTTTTTAAGGATGAGGACAACGTGTAGATGCCAAAGAAGGAATCAGTGGATAAAGAGATTAAATATTAAAGAGATACTTCATGAGAAGCTAGTGGCACAGTGGATAGGGTACTAGGTCTAAAGTCAGAAAGACTTCTTGAATTCAAGTCTGGCCTCAGACACCCTGATTACCTCACTTTCCTCATTTGTAAAATGAGCTAGCAAACCACTCCAGTATCTTTGCCAAGAAAACCCAAAAGGGGTGATAAAAAATAAAACATGCCTAAACAACAACTGAACATGAGAAGAAGCAAATACCAGAAGGAGATAAGAAGAGAAAGGATCAAAGAAACAAATAGATGGGTTAGTGTGGCAAGTACTCTTTCTCTGAGAGTAGAGAATAAGCAGGAGATTAGAGGGTAATATTGAAGGGGCTTATGTACAAAAAAAGAGAAAAGATGTATGACATCAATCAATTCGTTCATTAACATTTTTATGAATTGGCTTTAGAGTTGGTTTTCTTACCTGTGTGAGCCATCTCTCACAGAAGGACTTTGTTGAATCAGGTTATCACCCAGATATATTTTGATTAGGAGAGTAGAAAGATATATCCAGGATAGGGAGATGCCCTGAAAATAGAAGCCTGAGTAATCAAGAAAGCTCTGATAAGTTGAATAAGTCCCCCAATCAATTTGCTGGTTCTTCTGATCGCACATGCTACACTTAGATCATAGTGGGGAAAGTGCCATAAAGAATCTCTTGAAAGACATTTCAAGGCATAATGAAAGTACAAACTGGGGAGACATGTTAAGAAAAAAAGTGGGACTATTGATTAGAGAAACATAAATTTAACCAACATCTAGCTACCACCCTTCACTTATCAGATTGGCTAATATGACAGAAAAGGAAAATCAGAAATGTTAGAGGTGCTGTGCTGATGAAGTGGCATACTGATTAAACCACTCCATTAAGCAGTTTGGAACTATGTCCAAAGGACTATAAAACTATGCATATCCTTTCACTAAGCAAAACTACTTATAGGTCTGTGCCCCAAAGAGATAAGAAAAAGGAAAACTACTTATATATACAAAAATATTTATAGTATTTCTTTTAGTGAATGGCAAAGAATTGGAAATTTAAGGAATGTCTATCAATTGGGGAAGGGCTGAACAAGTTGTTGTATATGATTATAATGTAATACTATTGTGTAATAAGAAATGACAAGCCAAATGCTCTCAGAAAAACTTGGAAAGCAATACATGAACTGTTGCAAAACGAAGTGTGCAGAACTAGAGAGGATTGTATACAGTAGCAACAATATTGTATGATGATCAGTTGTGAATAACTTGGCTATGTTGCTATATCAGCAATACAATGATTTAAGACAATGCCGAAGGAATTATGTTAAAAAATGCTATTTCCAGAGAAATATCTGGTGGAGTCTGAATGCAGATTGAAGCATACTTTCCTTTTTTTGTCAGTGTTTTCTTCTACAACATAACTAACATGGAAATAGTTCATGTTTTTCATGACTATACATGTATAACCTATAGCAAATTGTCTTCCCTGTGAGGGCTGAAAGGGAAGGGAAAGAGAATTTGGAACTCAATTTTTTAAAAAGAATGTTAAAAGTTATTTTTACATGTAGCTGGGGAAAAGGGTAAAATTTAAATAAATTGTCTATTTTTTTAAAAAGAAAAGAAATATGAGGAACATTAGAAACAAACCCCTTCCATTTCATAAGTTTGCTTTGGACCAGACTTGCTGCTATGGACCAAACTTGACACATTCAACATGTTCCTAGTGGATTTATTTTCATAAGAAAATACCAGTATTGAAATGGTCACACAAATTAAATGGAAGACATGAAATAACCATTTTTAAAAATTAGATCATTTGTGTTTGAAATTGAAATCAACTCGGTTCTACATGATTCTAGGTCCAGCTATGCATTGCTCTACCTAATTTCCAGGAGAGAATAGAGTCATGAAAACATAGGAAGAATAGAATGTCAAGAAAAAGTGTAACTGAGAATGTCAGAAGCTGCAGAAAAGTGAAAAAGGATGAGGAATGAGAAAAAAGCCATTTAAATCTAAAGCAATGAAAAGCAATTAAAGACCATTAGTAAAATCTTGGAAAGAGCAATTTTAGTTGAACTAAATAGTTTTTTAAATTTTTAAAGCTTTTTATTTTCAAAACATATGCATGGATAATTTTTCAACATTGACCCTTGCATAACCTTCCTCCCATCCCTTCCCCTAGATGGCAAGCAATCCATTATATGTTATACATGTTAAAATATATGTTAAATCCAACATGTGTAAACATATTTATACAATTTTCCTGCTGCACAAGAAAAATAAGACCAAAAAAGAAAGTAAATGAGTAAAAAAAACAAAATACAAGCAAACAATGACAAAAAGAGTGAGAATGTTATATTGTGATCCACATTCAGTTCCCACAGCCCCCTCTCTGAGTATGCATAGCTCTCTTCATCAGAAGATCATTGGAATTGGTATCAGTCATCTCATTGTTGAAAAGAGTTATTCATCAGAATTGATCATCGTATAATATTGATTTTGCCATGTACAATGATCTCCTGGAGTGCACAATACACTCCACCCAGCATCAGTTCATATAAGACTCTCCAGACTTCCATAAAATCATCCTTCTGATCATTTCCTACAGAACAGTAACATTCCATAACATTCATATGCCATAACTCATTCAGCCACTCCCCAACCAATTGGCACCCACCCAGCCCCCAGTTTCTTGCCACTATAAAAAAGGCCACCACAAACATTTTTGCACATGTGGATCTCTTTCCTTCCTTTGAGATCTCTTTGGGAAAAAGGCCCAATACAAAACTGCTGAATCAAAGGGTATGCACAGTTTAATAATTTTTTGAGCATATCTCCAAATTGCTCTACAGAAAGACAGAATCATTTCACAATTCCACCAACAATGTATTAGTGTCCCAGTTTTCCCACATCCCCCCAACATTGGTCATTATCTTTTCCTGTCATCTTAGCCAATCTGAGAGGTATGTAGGGGTATCTCAGAGTTGTCTTAATTTACATTTCTCTGATCAATAGTGATTTAGAGCACCTTTTCATATGAAAATGGCTTTAATTTCTTCATCTGAAAATTGTCTGTTCATATCCTTTGGCCATTTATCAATTGGAGAATGGCTTGAATTCTTATAAATTTGAGTCAATTCTCTATATATTTTAGAAATGAGGCCTTTATCAGAACCCTTAAATGTAAAAATGTTTTCCCAATTTATTGCTTCCCTTCTAATCTTGTCTGCTTTAGTTTTGCTTGTACAAAATTTTTTTAACTTAATATAATCAAAATTATCTATTTGGTGTTTAATTATAAGTTCCAGTTCCGTGGACACAAATTCCTTCCTTCTCTACAGATCTGAGAAGCAAACTATCCTATGTTTTTCTAATTTACTTATAATGTCACTCTTTTTGTCTAAATCACGAACTCATTTTGACCTTATCTTCATATGTAGTGTTAGGTGTGGGTCAATGCCTAGTTTCTTCCATATAGTTTCCAAATAAATGACTACTTTAATGCAAACTCATAGCCATTTGCTTTTTTAAATTTTTTATTTATTTATTTTTTGCTGAGTGACTTGCCCAGGGTCACACAGCTAGAAAATGTTAAATGTCTGAGGTCAAATTTGAACTCAGGTCCTTCTGATTTCAAGGCTGGTGCTCTATATACTGTGCCACCTAGTTGCCCAGCCATTGCCTTTTATGCCCTTAGACTCTTCATGGCATATTTTTTATGTATCCTGGGCCAGCATCAGTCGTTTTGACCTTTGTCTTGCTACTAGACTTTGATGATTGTGAAGGACAGAGGCTGGCTCATATCCAATTAAAGTACAAGTCAAGACATTACCTTTGTGATTTCATTGATCCTCTTTGAGCACAAAGGATGAATAACAACAGCAACCATTAACAACTTTAAATTTTTTATTTCTATAACTTTGATACAGGAGTACAAGTTGGATAGTTGGAAATGTTCTGAGATCAAACAGCTCAATTAGGATACTAATTTCCCAACTGGTATAATATACCACTTTAGTATACCTTTTTTAAAAAATGTATTTATTTCATTAAATATTTCCCAATCACTTATAAAAAAATTAACAATGATTTTAAAAATTTTAGTTCCAAGTTCTCTCCCTCCCTTTCACCCATTTTTCCTCCTTGAGGAGGTAAGCAATTTGATTGTGATTATATATGTGAGGTTATCAAAAACATATTTCCGGATGAGCTTTGTAAAAAAAAAAAAACACAAACAAAATAAAACAATATAAATTTGACTCCGTTCCCCTCTGATATATCTTTTAAATACATTTAGCAAATAAACAAGTTCAGATTTTAGCTCATCTCTGCTCTGGTAAATAATTCTCATCTTTCAGTCCTGTTTTATGTGCTAAGTAAGCAAGGAACTTAATTTCTCTGGGATTCAATTGCCTAAGCTTTTTAAACACCTTCCTGTTTTAATGTATGGGAAGGAAGGGACCACAACTTCCCACAGGAACAAAAGACCATAAGAAAGGAGCCACATGTGGCTAAACTAAAGCTTGGGTTTCATATAGCAGCCTCTTGAAGGGGTAACTATTGCCAATAGTCAGTCAGAAGCTGGAGCCATGATAGATAACTATCTCATCATGACAATCTGATCTCTTACTCTAAAGAAAGTTACAAAAAAAAAGCAAGGGGAAATGGAAAGGGCTGCATAACTTTTCCTCAAAGCTCTTTCTATGGAAGGACACTTATTTTTTGTCCCATCTTGATTCTTCTTTTTCCCTTGTTTCTTACTTCTATGTTCTGTTCTTACCCTTCCCTCTCCCTCTGTTATTCCCCATCTGCTTGTTCTCCTTCCCCTCTTCTCTTTCCTCTTTTTTCTAAAGCACTGTATTCTTTGTTCTGTTCTTTTTCACTTTCTGTATTCCTTAGGTCTTAATCTTATTTGTTTTTTTTCTCTATTTACTTCTCTACCTTTTTATTGCTGATTCTCTTCATTCTTGTCTCTTCTTTATCTCCTAACTTAATTTTCTGAACTTACCAAAATTAAATAAATACTTTTTAAATGCCTAATGATTTCCCTCTCTCTCTCCTGTCCACAAGTGCATTCAAACACTTAGCATATCAGAACAAAGTGTTTTAGAAAGGAACATTGACCAATCTAGAGGGAAGGTGACCAAGATAGTGTGGGCTTAAAAACTATGTTTTAGGTAGAATCTGATTGTTTCAAAGTTTAGCACTAATGCAAGAGTGACCAAAGCTCTCTTTACAAGTATAGTAGGGGTGCCCATTAATTATCCTGAGTCCTTGTTGCTCTGAATGATCAGTGATATCTCCCTCTGCAAGGCGTAAAATTATTTTCATTCCTGAAAACTTTGTTCTGAGATCTCTGATTTCTACATATACATGGTATAAATTCTTCATTGCTTTCCTGAAAGGAAAAAAATATTAGTTGACTCTTTTTTCCTTGACCTATACAGTCCACTTAACTCACATAATCAATGAAGAACTAGATCTGGTGTGTTCCTCTAGATTGTGGCTTTTTCCTTGTTGTCCCCTTATTCTGAGTCCATGAACTCTTTCTTAGAATCAAAGAGCTTACTCCAGCAACTGTTCTGTTCATTTAAACATCCATTTAACTGGTATTTACTAAGTGTTATTATATGCAAAGGACCATAATAAGTGCTAGGGGGATACTAAGACAAAAATCAAACAGGAAGAGCTTATTTTCTACTAGGGGAAACAACATGAACAGAGGTATCTCATTTGATTCTCATAACACTTTGTGGGGAACATTAATGTTACTTGTCCTGAATTTCAGAAGAGGGCCAATGACTTCATGGGGTGATGATTTGCTCATGAATTAGATTTAAAAGAGAGACAGTTGCACAAAGTCTTCAGCCTCACTCACTCTTTAAGAATCTTCAATAATAAGACAAAAGTTGTACACTCTAAATACTTTCATAGAACTTTTACATTAGCCATTTTCATGTCAGTTTGAATACATTGTTCTAATTCTCCTTTTCTGCCAGGGAAAGGTTTACATACTTTGGGTAGATGTCCTCTAACTTACAGTGGTTTTGAGGCATGTTGGTTACTCTCATTATTGATATTCTACATCATGTCTAAACCCCAGTAAGAGAGAGAGACACAAAAAAGTGACTTAAATCTTTGATAAACAAGATATTGTTTTAAATGAAATGTACCTTTAACTGATTTGAAAAGATGAAAATATTGTTTTTATTCACCCATTCCATCCTAAGGGAAGTCTTCACATGCTCCTAATTCACAGATTTGAGTACAATTATCCTTGTATTGAGGTCTATAATTTTCATATTAATCAATGATATATGTAATGATTATACTAGTTACATTTATTGAAGCTTCCCTACCTTCCAGAGAACCCTGACTTGGAAGCTGAGGTTGCAACCAAAGTGATCAGTCAGATTCCCCTGCCATGCTAATCCCCATGTTTTATCTGCCAAGTGAACTGAATCAGGTGCCTTGATTCTGTTCCTGGCCATGCCTTGTGTGCCCTACTGAATAATCACAAGGCTTAACTACCCTAAAGACCTAGAGAGTATTCACACAAGACCCCAGAATGCTTGTGTTATGGTCAGTTCATTTGTGAGTTTTATACTTAAAAGTCCTACCCCTGCCAAAACTGAGTGACCCCCCCCTTCCATTCTTCTTAGGAAAGAGGATTTCACTTGTTAGCTTTATCCCTCACTTTGACATTAAATTTGTTTGATTCCTTACTCTCCTGTTTTTAGCCTGCTCACTTTGGCTCTGGCCAATCAAAGATTACAAGCCAGTTCAGTCCACTTGATATTGTCAAGCTAGTTTAGTCTATCTGCCAAGACAATTTTGCCAGTAGGGCCACTCTATCTTTTTGGAGCCACAGATGAGAGTTGGGTAAAAGTTGGAACACCAAAGGTAGATAAACAGACCTGAAAAGAACTGGCAATCTCTCATACCAGAGGTACTAATCCTTTCCGAATATAGGTATTATTATACTTATTTTAAAGCTGATGTTGCTTTACCATTGTTTCTACTTTATTCCTATAGCTCCCAACTTGGATTAGGAATTCTTCACTGATGCAACACTTCCTCCATTTGTGGGAGTATGTGGTTCCCTGATGTAATTCTTTCAAATATATGGGTTTTTGAGTTATCAAACTGTGCATACCCTTTGATCCAGCATTGCTGCTATTGGGCTTATATCCCAAAGAAATACTAAAGAGGGGAAAGGGACCTGTGTGTGCCAAAATGTTTGTGGCAGCTCTTTTCATAGTGGCCAGAAACTGGAAGATGAATGGATGCCCATCAATTGGAGAATGGTTGGGTAAATTATGGTATATGAAGGTTATGGAATATTATTGCTCTGTAAGAAATGACCAGCAGGAGGAATACAGAGAGGCTTGGAGAGACTTACATCAACTGATGCTGAGTGAAATGAATAGAACCAGAAGATCGCTGTACACTTCAATGCTGTATGAAGAGGTATTCTGATGGAAGTGGATATCTTCAACATAAAGAAGATCCAACTCACTTCCACTTGATCAATGATGGACAGAAACAACTACACCCAGAGAAGGAACACTGGGAAGTGAATGTAAATTGTTAGCACTACTGTCTATCTACCCAGGTTACTTATACCTTTGGAATCTAATACTTAATGTGCAACAAGAAAATGGTATCTACACACATATATTGTATCTAGGTTATATTGTAACACATGTAAAATGTATGGGATTGCCTGTCATCAAGGGGAGGGAGTAGAGGGAGGGAGGGGATAGTTTGGAAAAATGAATAATACAAGGGATAATGTTATAAAAAAAAATTACTCATGCATATATAATGTCAAAAAATTTATAAATAAAATTTAAAAAACAAAAACAAAAACAAATATATGGGGTTTTGGAGCACATTTCCCTGAAGGTTCCACATTTGTGTAATGTCTAGGCGCATTAACATTCAAGCAGTTGGTACAAAAACTTCAAAACAGAGAACGTTTTTGTTTATCTAGTAAAGATTTAATCCCAAGAGAGCCTACAAACCCCTTTCATGAATGACTCTTCCCGACCACCCCTCCAATATGATCTTTGTGATTCATACGTAGTGCTATTCTGGAGGTAGGGTCCCAACAAAAGTAAAAGCGTAAGTATTCATCCCTCCACATCAGTGTTCTACTACTGCATTGCTTTTTCAATGCTTCTCTTCCACACCTATACCAATCTGCACTCATCTTTAGCCAGCTTCTCTATCATTAATGATATAGGCTATTTGTCATGTCTAGGAAACAGACCTTGTAGCCATTAGAGTGGATTCTCAACTGATAACATTATAGTTCTTTGTCCATTTCTTTGGGAAAGAATGCCCTTGGTCTATTAATCACACCTAAGTCTTATTATTCTGTTCTTATTAATTATATCTCTGTACCCCATTCTGAAATGACCATAACCATTTATCTCCCTAGAACCCATGAATCTTTTATTCCAAATATACCTTTCCCTGAGTCTGTTGATTGTTTGGTACTACATTTTTATTCTCTTTCCACCAAACATAAAAATGAAAAAAAAAGTCCTAACTATATAAAAATATTCACAGATATATATAAGAATGTTCATTTTAATGTTTACTTATAATAGCAAGAAACCTGGAGAATCTAGATGTGTAGTTATTAAAAATGACAATATATTATAGAATATGAATGTAATAGGATAATATATCATATAAAATGAGATATATTAATATCAGGAAATATGAAAAAACCCTTATGTAAAGTAATGTGAGATCAGCAAACAAGCTCATGTATAAATATATACATAAACTTGTATATGTATATATACACATGTGTGCATACACACACACACACACACATATATACACCTAATTCTTGCTTTTTGTGACATAAAAATGATCCTGGAGTCTCAAAGGCTATGCTAATAAGCATTGGAAAGATCTACCATAATGGGAAAGGATTCGACTGTTTTTGAAAACTGGCTGTGAGAATGTTCCCAGCAATAGACTCCTTTCTAAGGTTCTGACTAGCTAAGTATAGAGAAGCTCATCAACAATAAGCTGGTCACTTGGAGGTGAATTCTTTGACCATGGCAACCCAAGAAACAAAGAAAAACATGAAATGGCCCTCAGATTCTGAGGCTCCCTTTTGCTTTTTCAGTAGTGGTGGGCAGAATAGCAGAAAAAGAAACAGAAGTTCCCGTTCGTCAAGAATCATTTGTTAGACAGTTTATAAACTTTAAATAAAGTGTTGGTACTCCAAATGCAAGAGTGCCCAGTGACCAATGAAGTTCTTTGTTACCAGAAGAAATAAATTGTATCATACACATTGATGATACCACCTATACACAAGTTAAAGCAAAAGAAAGAAGGGAAACTTCAGAGAGACATGGAAGAGCATTATTGGTTTTGTTAATTTTTTATCTATTAAATTCTAAGGGCTTTTGTAATATTTAATTTTTTATTTCATATATTAATTTGATTGTCTTTATGATAATTTTTAAGTGCATAGTAATTTTTAATGAAAATATTCAGGGATCTAATAATAGTTTATTTTGGAAATAGCTGCCATGGACTATTTCAACCAACTTACAATGACACTTTTAAGAGATGGTTTGGAGCCGGAAACACATTTAGTCACATAATATTCCATTTCAATGATAGAACTATGTAGTTAATTACCTATTATTAATTAAAGGATTTTATTTTTCTGAATCTACTGTACTTTTGTGTCTTTATGTGCCTGTTTGGCACATAGGCATAAGAAAGCAACCTCTTTCGACTGCAAATCATTTTATTTTTCAATTAACAAACAGAAAGAATTTTCTTTAAACAAAGGGTAAGTTTTTAATTAACAAAGGGTAAGTTTTCCCCTATTTCTTCAGATAACTTGATGGAAAGGTATAGAGAATATAAGATCCCACAGTTTATTTATTCACTGTTTATTGATTTTTTTTAAAGCATTTGATGGAGTAGAACTAAATGTAGTCTTGAAAGTTTTCTTCAGATAAGATATCTTACAGATAAATAAAAATTATAGAAGATTCTATGACAGATGGAATTTCAAAAATAACTATTAACATTCTGAGTACTAACATTTAGCAAGTTCTAAAACAGGGAGACCATTAATCTGAGGTGTACACTATTGTTATTGAAGTTATATGGGCTAAACTTAAACAAAAGGATTCCCTCTTGACCCCTTGATTCTTTAAAGCCATTTATTCATAGTAGCCCATGAATAATACACAGCTTCCCAGTAAAATCCTATGCAGTGAAAGGAAGCAAAATTCTTTGGGACTTCAAATGTGAAAGAGAGACTTCCTAGTTGGGGTTTAGAAAATGTTTAGAAGAAAATACAAATAAGCAAGGCAGTTTTAAAAATAACATGTCAAGTTTATTATGTACTTTTTAAAAATCAATATGAAATGGAGATTCAGAGCATATAGAATCCTCTTTTGTGTATATACATTTTGGGGGGGATGTTTTAAGGTCAGAATAAAAACTTTTTTAAAAAAATCTTGCTGCTTTTTGTTATTTTCATTTATATACTGTCCTTACTGTATATACATATTGTTCTCATTCTACTTAAGAGATCTTCTCATGTTTCTCTGAATTCCTCATATTAATTATTTCCTAATATGTAACAATATTGAATTACATTTATATAATTAGATTTGTTTAGCTATTCCTTATCAATAGAGGGGGCAGCTAAGTGGCTCAATGGATGAGGCCCCAGAGATGGAATCTGGAAGACCTGATTTCAATTCAGGTCTCAAACACTTAGTTATTAGTTATATGACTTTGAGTAAGTCACTCAACCCATTTACTTTAGTTTCCTCATCTATAAAATGAGCTAGAGAAGGAAATAGCAAATTACTACAGTATCATTGTTAAAAAAAAAAAAAATCCAAAAAGGGCCACAGTTTGTTGAACAAGACAGAAAAATGACTTAACAGCCAAATCAGTAGGTACTCTTCTTGTTTGTGGTTTTGTGATAATAACTTAGAAGATAGTTGTATATACAACTATGATGATAGTTGTAAATGTGTAGCTATCAGTAAAAAACTAGAAAGAAGATGGGTGCCCATTATACATACCTGTGTGTATGTGTATATATATATATATATATATATATACATATATATATATATATATACACATACACATACATTTAATGTATTACATGTATATGTATATATATATATATATATATATATATATATATATCTGTGATTGTGCATATATGTATATTTATCTATGGCTTTCCTTTCCAGCTTTTATCTCCTAAATAGTATTTGCCTGATATTAGAAATAATGAGCCAAAGGTGATGAACATTTTAGTAATTTTATTAGTATAGTTTCAAATTATCTTCCTGAATAATGATAGCAATTTATGGCTCTACAAACAAAGTGTTAGTGTTCCTGTTTTCCCTTAGCACCTCAAAAACTGACTCTTCATCATTCCTGTTCTGGAATTTAGTGTCTTAGAATACTGGCTGACCACTAAAAGAGTGAATTAGTTAAAGTCACACAGCCAGGATGAGTGAAAAGTCTAACTTGATTTCAATTCCTCCTGATTCCAAGGGTTGGTCTTAATTCATTACAACAGGATGCTTCTCAGCATTTTTTCATATAATTATTAGTAGTTTGCATTTGTTCCCCTTTGAAAATAGGTTATATAATTTATATTATTATAAATATGCTTATATTTATATTTAATATCAAATGTTTGATATTAATGTGGCTAATTATTTTATTTCATTGTATCAACAGATCCTTTTCTCTAATTCATAACTTCTTATTTAGCTCCAAATTTGTTCATGTAAAGGTTTTTAAATTTTTGAACTATTTAGATTGAATATCTATTTGGAGCTTTCTGTGATATATAGTATAAAACAATGTTTTAAATTGATTTTATACCTACTCGCTTTCCAGTTTTCTTAACAGTTAGGTGGCATGGTAAAAATAATGCTGAAGCTGGAGTCATGAAGTCCCCCTCAGACATTAATAGCTGTGTAACCCTGGGTTAATCATTTTATCTCTTTTTGTCTCAGTTTCTTCAGGGCAAATGGAGATAACAATAGCACCTATCCTGAAGGGTGAAATGAGATTTGTAAAGTTCCTGGTATATATAAGTGCTTAATAAATACTTTTTCTCTTCCTCTTTCCCTTCCCTTCCCTTAAAAATACCAAATGGTATTTAAATTTTTCTTTTCAATTGTATTTTATTTTTTCAAATACCTGTGAAGATAGTTTTCAACATTCAGTTTTGTAAGACTTCTATTTCAAAATTTTCTTCCTCCTTCCCTTACACTTTACTCCTCAAGATAGCAAGCAATCTGATAGATTAAATATGTGGATTTAAACATATTTCCAAATTTGTGAAAAAATCAAACCAAAAGGGGAAAAACCCCACAAGAAACAAACAAACAAAAAGGTGAAAATACTATGCTTCCATCCATATTCGGTCTCTCATAGTCCTCTTTCTGGTAGCAGATGGCATTTTCTATCCCAAGTCTACTGGAATTGCCTTGAATCATCTCATTGCTGAGAAGAGCCAAATCCATCACAGTTGATCATCACATAATCTTTGTTACTATGTACAATGTTCTCTTGGTTCAGTTCACTTCACTTAGCATCAGTTCATGTAAGTCTCTCCAGGCCTCTCTGAAATCATCTTGTTTCTTATAGAACAATAATATTCCATTATATCCATATATCATAATTTATTCAGCCATTCCCCAACTGATGGACATATTTATGATATAAACCATATAACCAATTTTATTATATTATTATTATTATTATAGCTTTTTATTTACAAAACATATGCATGGATAATTTTTCAACACTGACCCTTGCAAAATCTTCTGTTCTAAATTTTCCCTCCTTCCACCCACCCCCACCCCTAGACGGCAGGTAGTCCAATAAATGTTAAATATGTTAAAGTATATGTTAAATCCAATATATATATATATATATATATGTATATATACATATATATATATACATATTTATATAGTTATCTTGCTGCACAAAAAAAAAATCGGATATAGAAAGAAAGAAAAAACCTGAGAAGGAAAACAAAAATGCAAGTAAACATAATAGAAAGAGTGAAAAGATTATGCTGTGCTCCACATTCATTTCCCATAGTTCTTTTTCTGGGTGTAGATGACTGTCTTCATTACCGAACAAATGGAACTGGTTTCAATCATCTCATTTTTGAAGAGAGCCACGTCTATCAGAATTGATCTTCATATAGTCTTCTTGTTGCCATGTATAATGATCTCCTGGTTCTGCTCACTTCACTCAGCATCAATTCATGCAAGTCTCTCCAGGCCTCTCTGAAATCATCCTGTTGGTCATTTCTTACAGAATAATAATATTCCATAACATTCATATACCACAATTTACTCAGCCATTCTCCAATTGATGGGCATCCATTCAATTTCCAGTTTCTAGCCATTACAAAAAGGGCTGCCACAAACATTTTTGCACATGTGGGTCTCGTTCCCTTCTTTAAGATCTCTTTGGAACATAAGCCCAGTAGTAAAACTGCTGGATCAAAGGGCATGTAATTTACTGTAATCATTTGTAATTTGATAACCCATTTTCAAAGATAGACAAATACAAACGACTAATAACCACATGGAAAAAAAAGGCTGAGAAACATTCTGATGTAATGGATTAGGGCCAGCCTTGCAATTAGGAAGAACTGGAATCCACCAAAAAAGGCTGCAACAAATATTTTTGCACATGAGGGTCCTTTTTCCTCTTTTATGATCTCTTTGGGATATAGATTCAGTAAAGATACTACTGGATCAAAGGGTACAGTTTGGGGCACTGTTCCAAATTATTTTCCAGAATGGTTGGACTATTTTACAACTCTATCAACAATGCATTGGTATCCCAGTTTTCCCACATTTATTTCCAGCATTTCCCATTTCCAATTTCCAACATTTATCATTATCTTTTCATGTTATCTTAGCCAATTTGAGAGATATGAAGTAATAACTGAGTTGTTTTCATTTGCATTTCTTTAATCAATTTGGAGCATTTTTCATATGACTAGAAATGGCTTTAATGTCTTTGTCTGAAAATTGTTCAAATCATTTGACCATTTATCAATTGGGGAATGGCTTGTATTCTTACAAATTTGCATCAGTTATCTATATATAGTTTTAGAAATGAGGCCTTTATCAGAAACTCTGGCTGTAAAAATTTTTTCCTCAGTTTTCTGTTTTTCTTCTAATCTTGGCTTGATTGCTTTTGTTTGTTCAAAAAGATTTTTAATTTAATGTAATCAAAATTATCCATTTTGAATTTCATAATGCAAATGTCTAGTTCTTCTTTGACCATAAATTCTCCTCTTTCCACAGATCTGGCAGGTGGAGTATCCCATGCTCTCCCAATTTGCTAATAGTATCACCCTTAATGTCTAAATCATAAACCCATTTCAACTTTATCTTGGCATAGGGTGTGAGATGTAGATGCCTAGTTTCTGCCATACCATTTTCCAGTTTTCCCAGAAATTTTTGTTAAATAGTGAGTTCTTATCCCAGAAGCTGGAGTCTTGGGGTTTATCAAACAAGAGATATGGTTAATGATTATTGTCTTGTGTCCACTTATCTGTTACTCTATTTTTTAACCAATACCAAATGGTTTTGATGACCATTGCTTTATAATATAATTTTAGGTCTGATATGGCTGGGACATTTCTTTTGCATTTTTTTCATTAGTTTTTTTGGTACTCTTAATATTTTGTTCTTCCAGATGAATGTTTTTCTAGATCTTTAAAGCAATCTTTGGCAGTTTGATTAGCATGATACTGAATAAGTACATTAACTTAGGTAGAATTGACATTTTGGCTCAGTCTACCCATGGGCAATTGACATTTTTCCAGTTGTTTAGATCTGACTTTGTGTGAAAAAGTGCTTTCTAATTGTGTTCATATAGTACCTGGGTTTGTCTTGGCAGGTAGACTCCCAAGTATTTTATGTTGTTTACAATTGTTTTATATGGAATTTCTTTTTCTATCTTTTGTTTGTGAGTTTGTTGGTCATAGAAGGAAATCTTGGTGAATTAATTGGGTTTATCTTACATCCTGCAACTTTTCTAAAGTTGATAATTATTTCAAGTAGATTTTTAGTTGATTTTCTAGGGTTCTCTAAGTATTTCATCTACAAAGAATGACAGTTTTGTTTCCTTATTGCCTAGCCTAATCCCTTTAATTTCTTTGTTCTTCTATTATAATATTCTATTATTTTATAACTCACAATTCTAATAAAATATTGAATTGAATATAGGAGCCCAAATCCTGAGATGGTGGGGGCGATCTTGATTTGGTGCATGCTTGATGCCTGTCCTGACATGTCTACAGGGTGTGTATCCCAGACCTTTAGCCAGTCATGCCTGTACACCCAAGGCCTCAACATCCATTCCCAAGAATGAGCTGACCAAGATCCAACCAGCCAAAGATCACAAGGGTTAGATTTGCACAAGACTTGTTTTTGCACAGACTTGTTGCCTATGCAAATGGGGCATTGTGTGCGAGGTACAGGATGAAGGGTCACAAGATTAATGCAGACTCTTGTTATTCTGTTCCCTAGCATTCTTGTTGCTAGTTTCCCTAGCATCTCCCCCTTTTTGTTTTCTGTGAAGGGGGTGCCACTCAGCCACCAGTCCTACAAGGGACTGTTGTAAGAGAGAGAGAAAGCATCAGAAGATACAAGGTAAAAGCAACAGCAATACACTAAAAAAGGCAATTAACAGTAAAATATGAGACAACCATGAGGGTATTGGCATTGTATGTTGGTATATATGATCAATAAGGTACCATGAGAAGCATCATTAGGAAGGCTAAAATTTTTTGCTAATACATTAATATCAGCAACAAGATTTTCAAGCCTATCTATCTGATCTGTTCCTTCTGCTCCCTTACACTTGGGCTCTCTAGTTTCTGTAGAAATCTTTGGAGTTCTGGAAGTGAAATACTCATACCTTGGCAGCGATGGATACAATAGTGCCTCTGGGGGAGGAAAAGGTGGAGGCAGAGGCAAGATTTCTAACTATGGCTTTGCTGCTGCTTCTTCCCCAGGGATCCTCCAGTCTAGCATTGTATACTCAGCATGAGGGGACAGCTGGTGGGGCCTTTAAGAGCTGCTCTGACTATCCCAAAAAGCATAAAATCTGTGTCTTCTAAGACACTAGGAGTTGTGTCCTCATAAGAAGTCATTTAGTACTCTATAGTGTCAATTTTGTCAGAGTCCCATGTTTTCCAACCATGGGGACTCTGTCAGGAGGGTTTTTACAAACTTTCTGCATTGTTTAAGATGTACCGTGATGTGTTTCTGTTTAGCCAATTTATATAGCTGTTTACTGTACATATCAACGTTTGAGAGTGTCACCAAGGGAAAACAAATCAGATCCCATCTTGGAAGGCTTATAACACTTCCCCAGCCTTAACTGCCCCATTTAGCTTAGGCTAAGCAGCTACTCTGTCTCTGGGTGCTCAAAACCTTGATTCCCCTAATTTCTGTCACTGTTCAGGCACCAGCTCTTGGGGTCCTCAGCTAGTGCAGACCTGCTGACGCGAGCAAGAGTCTGAGCACTTACACACAATTATTGTTGCCTCTATGACCTTCAGATGTCCCCGGATATGACAGAGTAGTCTAACACCACTTATACAGTTAAAGAAGCTTTATTGCTTGGTTACATCTTCTTGTCTCTTCTAACTTTCTCTTCCTCTTCTGTCCTGTACTTATACCCCTCTCATCTGCCTTTGCCAATGTGCCCCAGCAACAAGTATGTATATAGCTAGAGTATTCAGGAACCCAACTCCTGAGACAGTGGGGGCGATCTCGATTTGGTGCGTGTATACAGAGTGTGTACCCCGGACCTTTAGCCAGAAACACAGAACATACACCTGAGGCCTCAACATCCATTCCCAAGAATGAGCTGACCAAGATCCAACCAGCCAAAGACCACAAGGGTCAGATTTGCACAAGATTTGTTTTTGCATAGATTTGTTGCCTATGCAAATGTGGCATTGTGTGCAAAGTACAGGATGAAGGGTCACAAGTTTAATGCAGACTCTTATTATTCTGTTCCCTAGCATTCTTGTTGCTAGGTTCCCTAGCAGCAACCTTTTTCACATCCAATTTTATTTGGAATGCTTCCAGCTTATCCTTATTACATATAATGCTTGCTGACAGTTTTAGATAGATACTACTTATCAATGTATTAAATAATCTCGCTAATTACTGTTGTATAGTATAGAGAACTTATAAATCTTATTCCTTCTTTCCTTTATTATTATTATTATTTCTCAAGGAATTATTTTTTTTTTATTTTCTCCAGTTACTAAAAACTTTTTTTTTTGGTTATACATATACATTCATTTTTTATATATCCTATATGAATCATGTTGAGAGAGAAAAATCAGAACAAAAGGGCAAAATCATGAGGGAAAAAAAAAAAAACAGAAGAGAAAAAGTGAATATAATGTGTGCTGGTTTACATTGTCTCTATAGTTCTCTCTCTAGATGGGAATGGTGTTTCCTGTCCAAAATTTATTGAAACTGTCACAGATCACAGAACTGCTGGGAAGAACCAAGTTGATCATAGTTGATCATTATACAATCTTGCTGTTGCTGTGTACAATGTTTTCCTAGTTCTGCTTGTTTCACTCGGCATCAGTTTATGCAGATCTTTTTCAGGCCTTTCTAAAAACAGCCTGTTCATTTTTTATAGAACAATAATATTCTATTACATTCATATACCATAACTTATTCTGCCATTCCCCAATTGATGGGCATCTATTCATTTTCCAATTCTTTACCACCACAAAAAGAGCTGCTACAATTACTTTTGCACATGGGTTCTTTTCCCTCTTTTATGATTTCTTTGGAATGCAAACCCAGTAGTGGCACCATTTCATGCAAAATTTAATAGCCACTTTCAGCATAATTCCAAAAATGTTCTCCAAAATGGTTGGATCAATTTACAACTCCACTAACAAGTCATTAGTGTCTCAGTTTTCCCACATTCTCTCCAACACTTATCATTATCTTTTCTTGTCATCTTAGCCAATCTGATAGGTGTGAAGTAGTACCTCAGAGTTGTTTTAATTTGCATCTTTCTAATCAATAGTTATTTAAAGCATTTTTTCACATGACTATAGATGGCTTTAGTTTCCTCATCTGAAAATTGTCTCTTCATAGCTTTTGATCATTTATCAAGTGGGGAATGGCTTGTATATTTATAAATTTTGACCAATTACATATTTTAGAAATTAGATCTTTATCAGAAACACTAGCTGTAAAAATTTTTTTCTTCAGCTTCTTTCAGCTTCCTTTCTAATCTTGGCTGCATTGATTTTGTTTGTGCTAAAATTTTTTTTTACTTTAATCTAATCAAAGTTGTCCATTTTACATTTAATAATGTTCTCTAGTTCTTCTTTGGCCATAAATTCCTCCCTTCTCCAAAGATCTGATAGGTAAATTATCCCTTGCTCTCCTAATTTGTTCATAGTATCAGTTTTACACTTAAATCATGTACCCATTTTGACCTTATTTTGACATGGGGTGTGAGATGTAGGTCTGTGCTGAGTTTCTGACATGTTTTCCACTTTCCCCAAGAATTTTTGTTAAATAGTGACTTCTTATCCCAAAAGCTGGAATCTTTGGGTTTATCAAACAATAGATCACTAAAATAATTTACTTTTGTGTCATATTCCACTGATCCACTACTCTATTTCTTAGCCAGTACCAGATGATTTTGATGACTGTTGTTTTGTAATAGTTTTAGGTCTGGCACTGCCAGACCACCATCCTTTGCATTTTTTTTTATTAGTTGCCTTGATATTCTTCACCTTTTCTTTTTTCAGATGAATTTTTTTTCCCCTAACTCTGAAAAAATAGTTTTTTTAGCAGTTTGGTATGACACTGAATAAGTAGGCTAATTTAGATAGAATTGCCATTTTTATTATATTATCTTGGCCTTCCTACAAGCAATTGGCATTTTTCCAATTATTTAGATCTGACTTCGTGTGAAAAGTGTTTTGAAATTGTGTTCGCATAATTCCTAGGTTTGTGTGAGCAGGTAAATACCCAAATATTTCATTTTGTCTATAGTTTTTTAAATGCAATTTTTCTTTCTATCTCTTGCTGCTGGACTTTGTTAAGTAACATATAGAAATGCTAATGATTTTAAATTGTGGGTTTATTTTATATCCTACAACTTTGCTAAAGCTGTCAATAGTTTCAAGTAGTTTTTGATTAATTCTCTTGAACTCTCTAAATATGCATATTATCTGAAAAGAATGATAGTTTCATTTCCTCATTGTCTACTCTAATTCCTTTAATTTCTTTTTTTCTTTTCTTATTACTAAAGCCAACATTTCTAGAATAAGATTGAATGGGCATCCTTATTTCACCCTTGATTTTACTGGGAATGTGTCTAGTTTCTCCCCATTACAAATAATGCTTACTAATGGTTTCAGATAGAAGTTGCTTCTCATTTTAAGAAAAACTCCATTTATTCCTATGTTCTCTAGTGTTTTTAAGAGGAATGGATGTTGTATTTTGTCAAAAGCTTTTTCTGTATCTATTGAGATTATCATATTGATGTAATATAGCTTCTAGGGGAGACAGCAATAATTTTAGGGTCCCCTGACCTTAGGAAATTTTTGTTCTAACAATCTGTCAGTGATTCTAAATCTTCTGGCTTTGGAAATCTGTGATCCTGAGGCCCTCTGAGCTAAAAATGATATTGTCCTGTCAATGACTATAAACTTCTTGTAGCCTAGGAATATAATAATATTTCTTCCCTTAAACTTTAAGGAATATATATTAGTGATCCTGAGACTCTCTGACCTTAGGATGCAGTTCTAACAATCTTATTGGTTAATGATTCTAATGTCTTCTGGCTTTAGGATGGATAGTCCTAGGTTTATGAGTCAGTGATAACCAAATTCCTGAGATCACTCCTTAGTTCTACCTGAAGGTCATAAAATTAGCATATCAATGACATGAAATGGATAAATTTGTCTCCTTGTTCCACATTCTGTGCTAAACTTGGACTTTAGCCACTTCAATTGGCATTACAATTACAATAAATTTTGCCTCTTGACTTGAATATAGGTTCAAGCCTGCAAATTCTTTTGAGACATTGTAAATGCAAGAGAAACTGAGGCAAGACAGAGATTAGAGAGTTTTTAATATTTTATTTGAATTTCTGAGAGGGAGAGATTGTGTTGGGGCCACATTGCCCCCAGGACTGACATCCAAAGCTTACAGCAGGGAATGTGAGTTCTCAATGAAATATATAAGGGTAGCTCTAAGCTTGGGTACACAAACAGGGGTGGAGTCCAAACTCTGGTGAGGAAAACTACAGAGAGGGACCAGCAATCCAGTTCTGACAGGTTGGGGATAGGACCATAAATTCTAACAAATTGGGAATTCAGGAGATGTACAACTAGAGCCAGGAAGTCTGGACTTAGAGATATAGACAATGCCAATTAGGTATTTGAGATTGCACATCTGGAGTTTTTATCTTCTGAAAGGTCAGATCTCCACTGCCCTAATTATCTCAGTTATAATGAGCAGATAAGAAGGGTTGCAAACAGGAAAGCTGAGGCAAAACAATTTAGAAGGGAACTGTGACACAACACCACCATACAACACTGGCTTGTGACCTCCCAATCTTTTAGGGTCTTTTCCTGATCTCAACAATATGATTTCTGTTAGTTTTGTTACTGATATTATCAATTTTGCTGAGTTTTCCTGATATTGAACCAGACCTAAAATCCTGGTATAAATTCCACTTGGTCATAGTGTATTATCACGCTAAGTTGTTGTAATTTCTTTGTTTATATTTTATTTAAAATTTTTGCAACAATATTTATTAGAGAGATTATTTTTTTGCTTTTGGCTCTTCCTGGTTTAGGTATCAGCACCTTATTTGTGCTATATTAGGAATTTGGTAGGACTCCTTTGCCTATTTTTCCAAATAGTTTGGAATAGCATTAGAATTATTTGTTCTTTAAATGGTTGGTAGAATTCATATGCAAATCCATCTGGCCTTAGAGATTTTTTTCTTAGGAAGTTCATTGATGTCTTGTTCAATTTCTTTTTCTAAAATGGGATTAAGTAATTTATTTCCTTTTCTGTTAATCTGGGCAATTTATATTTTTGTAAATATATTTCAATTAGATTTTCAAATATGTTGGTATACAGATGGGCAAAATAGTTCGTAATTATTGCTTTAATTTCTTCTTCTTTGGTGACAAATTTACCTTTTTCATTTTTGATATTGGTAATTTGGTTATTTCTTTTCTTTTTCTAATCAAATTAACTAAAGATTTATCTTTTTTCCCCCATAAAACCAAGCCTTAGTTTTACTGATTAGTTCAATAATTTTCTTACTTTCAATTTTATTCATTTCTCCTTTAAGTTTTAGAATTTCTAATTTGGCATTTAATTAGGGGAGGTTAATTATTTGGTTTTTTAGTTACATGCCCCATTTATTGATCTCTCTGTATTTTATGTAACTTTTTAGTGATATAAAATTTCTACAAGAACTACTTTGGCTGCATCCCATAAGGTTTGGTATGTTATTTCATTACTGTCATTCTTTTTCATGAAATTACTCTTTCTATGATATGTTGTTTGATCCATTCTTTAAAATTAGATTATTTGGGTTCCAATTGGTTTTTAATCAATCTTTCCCTGGCCTTGTATTGAATGTAATTTTCATTGTATCGTGATCTAAAAAGGATGCATCTAATTATTTCTGCATTTGATTGTAAGGATATTATGCCCTAATACATGGCCAATTTTTATGTAAGTGCCATGAACTGCTGAGAAAAAGGGATAATCCCTTCTATCCCTATTCAGTTTTCTATAGAGGTCTATAATAACTAAATTTTCTAATATTCTATTAACCTCCCTACTTTTTTTCTTGTTTATCTTGTGGTTAGACTTATCTAATTCTGAGAAAGTTGAGGTTCCCCACTAGTATAGTTTTACTGTCTATTTCTTCCTGTAACTGGTTCAACTTCTCTAAGAATCTGGATACTATACTACTTGGTTTATATATATTTAGTATCACTACCACTTCATTGTCTTTGGTATCCTTTAACAAGAGGTAGTTTCCTTTATTAGCTTTTTTATTTAGATCTATTTTTGCTTTTGTTTTGTCTTACATCAGAATTGCCACCATTGCTTTTTTTTTTTTTTTTTTGCTTCAGGAAAAGCATAATATATTTTGTTCCAGCCTTTTACTCTTACTCTATGTATCTCTCTGTTTCAAAAGTGTTTTTTGTAAGCAGCATATTGTAGGATTCTGATTTTTAATCCACTATGTCCTCCCCTTTCCTTTTTATGGGACAGTTCATCCCATTCACATTCACAGTTATGATTACCAGCTGTGTATTTCCCTATATCCTATTTTCTCCCCTTCTAGAAACTTTTTCCTTTTCTACCTTGCCCCTCCTTAGTAATGCTTGTCTGTTCAACTCCTCTTTCCATCTGCCCTCTTTTTTATCACACCCACCCCTCCTCTTACTCCCTTTTCCTTATATTTCTGCACTCTCTTCTATCCAGTCTCTCCTCTTTCTTTCCCCTTTCTCCTCCTATTTTTTCTCCTGATGAGATTAAACTTCAGACAATCCTCATTCCCCTCCCTTCTTTCCTCTACTCTAATAGGTCTTTGGTGCCTCTTCATGTAATCTTATTTACTCCATTTTACCTCCCCTTTTCTCTTCTCTCAGTACAATCCTTTTTCCATCCTTTAATGTCTTTTTCTTTAATATCATCACATCGGAGTCAATTTATATCTACCCTCTATGTATGCCCTCTCTAACTACCCTAATAAAAATAAAAGATACAATTCTCAAGAGTTACAAGTATCATTTTCCCACATAGGGATGTAAACAGCTAACCTTTAAATAACATTTTTTTCTTTTCTGTTTACCTTTTTGTGCCTTGCTTGAGTCCTATGTTTGAAGACTGAATTTTCTGTGTAGATCTGTTCTTTTCAACAGAAATGACTGAAAGTCCCCTACTTCATTGAAAATCCATCTCTTCCCCAAAAGATAATGTTCAATCTCATTGAATAGCTGATTCTTGTTTGAAATATTCAGGAATATGGTATTCCAGGACCTCTGATCCTTTGTTGTAGAAACTGAATAATGCTGAGTATTCCTGACTGTGACTTCTCTATACTTGTATTATTTTTTTTCTGGAAGCTTGTATTTTTTTCCTTGAGATTATAGTTCAGGAGTATTGCAATGTTTCTTAGGGTTTTCTTTGTGGGATCTCTTTTTTAGAGGTGATCAATCGATTCTTTAAATGACTATTTTGCCCTCTTGTTCTAATATACCCAAGGAAATTTTTCTTGAAGAATACTATCCAGGCACTCCTTCCCTCCCTTCCTCTCTCTTTGTCTCTCTTTGTCTCTCTCTCTTTTGGTCGTGGCTTCAAGTAATCTAATAATTTTTAAATTGTCTCTCCTAAATCTGTTTTCCAGGTCAGCTGTTTTTCCAATAAAGTATTTTACATTTTCTTCCACTTTTTCATTTTTGTTAGTTTTTTTGACTGATTCTTGATGTCTCATAGAGTTAGTAGCTTCCATTTGCCTGGTTCTAGATTTTAATGTATAATTTTCTTCAGTAGCTTTTGTATCTCTTTTTCCATTTGATTAATTCTACTTTTCAAAGTGTTGCTTTCTTCATTGGATTTTTTAAAATTTTATTTTTATTATTATTATTTTGCATTTGGCCATTTGTTTTACAGGAATTATTTTCTTCAATTTTTGCCCTTCCTTTTCCAAGCTGTTGATTCTTTTTTGCATGCCTCTCATTTCTTTTCCCAATTTTTTTCTACCTCTCTTAATATGACTTTTAAAATCCTTTAGGATTGCTTTCAAGAAAGCTCTTTGGGCTTGAGACCGATTTAATCACCCTTTGAGGTGTTGTGATTAAAATCCTGTCATTAGCCTTCCTCTACACTGTCTAAGCTAGGCTGAGCACCCTTGAATACCCCTTTCACTCCAGTGAGAATGACCTTTCTTTGAGTCCTTCCAAGAGGAAAGAGAATAGTTTCATCCCAACTCTTTGTAGGCTCTATCATTCTATTATCTGTTCTGAAGTTTGGTTTTCAAGGAAAACTGGTAAAGCTTGAGCAGATTCCTGGTTTTACTCTGTCATGTTGGTTCCACCCCCAAAAAACTTCTCTCATGGAATTCTTGACATTTTTACTTCAGATTTAATTATTTTGTATAATTCTATAAAGTAATTCATTGGTAATTTGATAAGCACTAAACTTATAGATTTAGATAGAATTATAATTTTTATTTTAATGACAGTACATTAAAGTCCTCTCTAATAATTTGAGTCTTCCTTTATTTCTGTAAGTAATTCTTTGTGGTTATATTTATATAGGTCTCACATGTACATCTTCGTAGGTTAACACAGACATTTTATGCATTTTGTAATTATTTTGGATGGACTTTCCTCTATTACTTCCTAGAGCAGCCAGAATGATAATAGATAGAATACAGGTCTAGAGTCAGGATATCTGAATTTAATTCCAGTCTCAGACATTCATTAGTTATGTGATCCTTGCCAAAATTGCTAAACCTCTCTCTGTTTTATTTTTACCTCTCTGTAATAATGGCATCTACTTCCCAAGATTGTTGTGAGGATAAAAGATAATATTTGTCTTTTTTTTTTTTTAATAATTATAACTTTTTTTTTTTTTTACTACATATGCATGGGTAATTTTTTACAACATTATCCTTTGCACTTACTTCTATTCAGATTTTTTTCCCTTCCTCCCCCAACCCCCTCTCCCAGATGGCAGGCAGTCTTGTACATGTTAAATATATTACAGTATATTCTAGATACAATATATGTGTGTAGAACCGAATTTCTTGTTGCACAGGAAGAATTGGATTCAGAAGGTAAAAATAGCAGTTTACACTCATTTCCCATTGTTCCTTTTCTGGATGTAGTTGATTCTGTCCATCATTAATCAATTGGAATTGGATTAGCTCTTCTCTATGTTGAAGATATCCACTTCCATCAACATACATCCTCATACAGTATCATTGTTGAAGTGTATAATGATCTTCTGGTTAAAAGATAATATTTGTAAAGTACTTTGGAAACCGCAAAATGTTGTATAAATGTTGTTGGTCATTTCATTTGTATATAATTCTTTGGGATCTCATTGACCACAGCACACCAGGCCTTTCTATCCTCCACTATCTCCCAAAATTTATTCAAGCTCATGTTTGGTATACCTATGACACTATATCCATCCATGCCATTCTTTGCTATCCCCTTGTCTTTTTTCCTTCAATCTTTTCTAACATCAGTCTTTTCCAATGAGTCCCCTCTTCTCATTATTTGGTCAAAGTATTTAAGCTTCAGTCTCAGTATATATTGTTCCAATTAGTCTGAACAAATTTCTTTAAATATTCACTGAGTTTATCTTCTTATTCTTTATGGGATTCTCAAAAGTCTTTTCCAGCACCACAATTTGAAAGTGTCAATCCTGCAATACTTAGCTTTCCTTACAGTCCACAGCCATATAATACTACTGGAAAAACCATAACTTTAACTATATGGACCTTCATCTGCAAGGTGACATCTTTGCTTTTTAGTATGCTATACAGATTTGCCATAGCTTTCCTTCAAAGGAATAAATGTCTTTTTAATTTTCCAGTTTCAATTGTCATATGCAGTGATCTTTTTTTTAAAGAAGTTGTTTTCCTTCTGCAAGCTTTTGGCATTTTCCCCAAAACTTTTATAATTCTCCTGCACAGCTCTCATTTCTTCCTCCCATTTTTTCTTTTATATTTTATGATCCTCTTTGAGCCTTTTGAACTTGAGACAAGTTTTTATCTTCCTTTGAGACTTCACATATAGACATTTTGCCTTTGCTATCCTCTTCTGGGTTTGTGTTCTGATCTTCCCTGTTCCATAATAGTTCTCTATAGTAAGAGCTCTTTTTGGTTTTTTTGCTCATTTTTAAAAGCTCTGCTTCTATGATACAGGGGAGATTGTCCCAAGCTTCTTTTGCAAGAGGACAGAGGCCTCTCACTGACTGCAGTAGGGCCAGTGGGGCTGCAGGCTTTCCCACTATGCTAGATGAATCTGTCCGAGTCCTGCCTGTGCTGGGGTTCAGGGACTCACAATTTGCCTTCTGTGGTTGCCTTAAAGGTCTTATAGCTGGGCTGCTGATTCACTGGTCTTCTGAACCACAACACTGTAGTCAAATTCCCTGCACAGGTCTCCCCATATTGTGCCTGCTCTAGGCTGCTTCTCCTCTGCCCAATTGAGACAGACATTTCCTGAAATCCTTCCAAGATATAAGCTGGAAAATTATTATACTCTGAATATTTGTGGGTTCTGTCACTCCAAAATCCATTCAGAGACGTGATCTAATATTTATTCTGAGGGAAGCTAGGGAAAAGCTCAGGCAATGTTCTATCTACTCTCCACCATCTTGGCTCTGCCCCATCCATCTACAGTGATCTTAACATTCAAAAATATGAAATCTTACATCCATTTCTTCTCCTGAATTTGCCAGGAAGTGATGAAATGAGTTACCAATTAATTTAGCTTTTTTTTTTTTTTTTTTTTTTTTTTTTTTTTTTTAATGATAAGCTTCAAGACAGCTTTTATACTCTCCTCTTTTAAAGATTTAAGATTTAAGATGCTTCTTAATTAATTTTTACTTTCTTACAACAGTAGGGTATTATCTATATATTAGAGATTGTTAATATTTCTCTTAGCAACTTTAATTCCAGCTTTTGATTCATCCAGTCTGGGATGAATAAGATGATAATACACAGCCTTGTTATACTCCTTTCCCATCTTAAATCAATCATTCCACATTCAATTTTTAACTGTTGCTTTTTGGCCCCCATACAGGTTCTTCAGGAAACAAGTAAGATGATCTGGTACTCTATTTTTTTGAGAATTTAACCCATTTTGTCATGATTCACACAAAGGTTTTAGTGTAGTCAATAAAGTAGAAGTACATGTTTTTCTGAACTCCCTTGCTTTCTCCCTAGTCCAGTGAATGTTGGCAATTTGGTCTCTAGATCTTCTGCCTCTTTGAAAACCAGACTGCTCCTCTAGCAATTCTTGGTTCACATATAGCCGAAGGCTACCTTGCAGAATCTTAGCTTAACTTTGTTGGCATGTAAAATAAGGGCAATTTGCTCATAATTTGAACATTGCTTGGCATTGCCCTTCTTTAGGACTGGGACATAAACTGATCTTTTACAATCCATTGGTCACTGGTGAGTAGCTATTATTTCCTCCTCATTTTAGTTAGTAATCTATATTCAATCATAAAGCATATGTTAAATGCCTACTATATGTAAGGTGCTTTATGAGACCATGGACATATAAATGTTTCTGCTGGAAGATACAACAGGCTTGCAGATAAGCAAAATGAAATACAAATACAAAGTAAATTCAGGATAAGAATGGTATGCAGACTAAATAAAGGAATCAGAAATGGCCTCTTGAAAAAGTGGCATGAGCTGAGATTTAAAAGGAGGTTGGTGTTGGAAGAATTGAGTTGGAGATGAAGATAATAATTGTAAAATACTTGGTCAGTATAATTTTTTTTATTTATTATAATTTTTATTTACCAGATATATGCATGGGTAATTTTACAGCATTTGCAATTGCCAAACCTTTTGTTCCAATTTTTCCCCTCCTTCCTCCCATCCTTTCCCCCAGATGGTAGATTGACCAATATATGTTAAATATGTTAAAGTATAAGTTAAATACAATATATATATACATGTCCAAACAGTTGTTATGCTGCACAAAAAGAATCGGACTTTGAAATAGTGTACATTTAGCCTGTGAAGGAAATCCAAAATGCAGGCAGACAAAAATAGAGGGATGGGAATTCCATGTAGTGGTTCATAGTCATCTCCCAGAGTTCTTTCGCTGGGCGTAGCTGGTTCAGTTCATTGTCAGTATAATTCTTAACTTTGCAGTATCCCAAGAGCAGAGAGATATGCACAGATATCTCACTGGATAAAGCACTAGTTACAAGCAGTTAGAAAGACTTCAGTTCCATTTGCCATTCAGATACAGTGTGACTGTTGCCTCCATCTGTAAAACGGGGATAACAGCCCCAGTCTGTCAGGGTTTCTGTGAGGCTGAGATAACAATATACAGTCCTCTATGTGTGAAGTCCTACGGATCTTCCTTCATCCGGGAGACTGCTGGGAGATAGGTGCTATTGTCTCCATTTCACAAACAGGGAAACTGAGTCAAGCGGAGATTAACCGGCTTGCCCAGGGTTACATACATGTGTCTTAAGATCCCATTTGAATTCTGGCATTCCTGACTCTAGAACCAATGATCTATCAGTTTTATCATCACCTAGCTTTATAAGCTTTAAAAAATAATACAAACTATTGTTGGGGATCTCCCTTGAAACTTCCTATACCTTCAAAAGTCTGTGACCACGAAAAAAATGAACGTTTCTGTGATTAAATCAACTGCTTTGCTGTGAACACTTTTGCATCCCTCGGATAAACAACTTTTGGGGACTGGCTGTATCCCCGTCTCTGCTACAATTTTATTAACAACTTCTGCATTGGTGTTCAGTAGTGACCTGAGAAGCTTTTCTAATGGATCTCTCATTCTTCGGGTGTTGCAGGACAAGGACGGCCCTTAGGGAACGGGATCCTTTTTCGGATGGATAAGTTAAATCTCTCCCATACGTGTGAAAAACAACACTGCCTAAAACAATACAAGGACAACTACAGAGAATATGACATTTCTCTTCCAAGAAAGGAGCAGCAGCATCTGTAAGGGAAACAAGACAGTTTTGTCTCTCCGAAGCCAGAATCGGCCGATGCCTGCGGGTTTCGCCCTTTGGGAGCACAGTCCTACTAGGTTTTTCTGCAGACGTACGAGCAGCGCGACCTACCAGGGAGGGATGGCACGAATGCTGCCCAGACGCGCGCAGGCGCCTCTAAAGCCCACGCCCTACCCGCCTTTAAGGCGCGAGCCGCTCGGGACCACAGTCGGAATCTATAAACCCCCCTCCCCATCCCCCTTCCAGCCTGAATCCCGCCAGCCTCGGGCAGCCCAGCGCGCTCCCCACTTCTTGCCGCGAAGACTAGCGTCCAGCTCCGCCCCCAGCCCCTCCCTATCCAGGAGGCATAGATCCACCCCTCGCCTAGCCACCTTCCACTGCGGGCTGCTGATTGGCTGCTGCATTCCCGCTTCCTTCCCGAACCGCCATTTTGAAAATCTGGTGGCTTCTTGGGAGGGACACGGTGCAGAAGCGTCACGCGCGAAAAAGACAGAAAGGGTCCTCCGCCGTTCCCCCACCCACCAACCTGAGGAACCTTCCTCTCGCCTCACGAGCCAGGGAGGCCCCAGGCATCCCCGACCTACCGGTGAGGGGGCGCGAGGGCGGCGGGAAGGGAGGGATAGCGGCTGGACGTCTCGAAGGAGGCGCCGTGCCCGGCCGGGAAAGGGGGAGGGTTGGCGGCTGTTAGGGCTGCGGGGCCGGGAGGCACCGCCATGAAAGTGAAACTGCAGCAGACGCCGCCGGGCTCGGGCGGCCTACGGAGCTGAGGCGCAGGCGCCCCCGAGCCGCCGGCCGCCCCTCCCGAGCCTCACTGCTGGGTGGCGGTTGGTGCCCAGCTGCAGCTCGAGGGCCGAGCTGCGCAGGATGCACGGGCCCGGCCCGGCCCAGCGCCCCGGCGCCTCGCCCCGCTAGGGGGCGGGCGATGGCCTGCGGGTCCCTCGGATTCCCCTCCTTTCCCGCCTGGGAGGGGGGGCGGGAAGGACTACCACAACACTTCGAGGACCGCCCCTAGGGAGGGGTTGCGGGAGGGGCAACCTCGGCTCCCGAGGGCTGCTTGGCCCGCTAGGATGGGGAGGCTGGGGGACAGGGAAGCATTTGCAAAAGCGCAGGATGGGGCCGGGGGAGGATCCCCCATCCTTGCGGTCTCCTTTAGGAGGGCTAGGCCTCCACCTCGGCAGGCCTTGTTGTAAAGGGCAGAGGCAAGAAGCGGATACTTAGAAGATGGCCAGAGATCTCTTTTCTGCCCCGATCCCTTCCTCCTACTCCTCTGCAGGTCATTAGCATGTCTTCTTCAGCCCCCACCCTAGAGGGGGAGGACCTGTCCTCCCAGACCGCCCCGAAGAGAGACCCCGAGGTCCCCGACAAGGAAGAGAGTGAAGAGGAAGAAGAGGAGGACGACGAGGATGAAGAGGATGAGGAGGAAGAAAAAGGTGGGAGAGTATTTATGCTGCATGCCACATTCTTTTAGAAATCTATGGTCACTGTGCCAGCTAGTCTTTGAGACATTAAAGAAGCGGAGGTATGAATGAAAGGGGGGAGTTACCACCCCTCCTGGTAAACAGAAACGCCGTGTTTATTTCTGGTAGCAAAGGGATTCTGCCATCATTGTAACTGAATTTAATAAAAGGAAACATACATTGAATTATCAATTTCCTTCTCACCTCTTTCTCAGCTTGTTTTAATTTTAAAAAAGAAACATGCATCAGGTTATCAATATAAATCTCAGTTCTATCCATGACTTCCTAAAAGCTGTTTTATTAGAACCTAAATTTTTCTAAAATCACTTGGGATTGTTGTGGGCAATAGAAAATGAGATAATAGAATTTTTTTTAAAGATAGAATGGAAAATACTTTTCTCACTCAAACTTAGTAAAGTAAGGGGAACTGCTCGGGTCTGGGCAGTAGCTGGAAAAAATAATAGGTATTTAAAAAATTCTTCCCTCTAGTTATTGCTGAACTTAATTCCCCCACAAAAAAGTCCCTTACCTACTTGAGCCATGCTGATGGAGGTTACTTAACCAGTTTTTGTTCTTTAGCTGCAAGCTTGAGGCTTTAGGAATTCAAATTCAAATTGAGTGGTATCCTATATAATTTCACTTATCTTTCAGGAATCAATCAATCAATATCAGCCAATAAAATTGAGTGCCTGTTTTGTGCCAGATAATGTTCTAAGTGCCTAGGATACAAAGGCTTTTTTTTTTTTAAGTCTCCAACCTAAAGGATATTATATTTTAATAGGAAAAGATATTATGTGAACAAATATATACAAAGCAAGCTATATACAGGATAAATAGGAAATAATTGACTGAAGGAAGGCATTGGAATTAAGAGGAATCAGAATTCAGGATCTCTGTTCCGGCCTCTATTACCTATCCTGAGATCTCTTAACTTCAGATATGTTCTGGTTTGTAGACTTAAAAGGTCAGTGGGCATCCCTTCCTATAAAGTTTTGCTTATTGGAGAAGATGGAAGAAGCGGATTATTGAATTATGTAATAGTAATAACATCTGTTTGGCTTAGGTTTTGCTTGCAAATTCAACAGATGTATAAAGTGATCTCTATTTACTCAGAAGGCCCGACATTATTACCATCTTACCTATATTCCAATGGGAGCTGGGGGAGATTTAAGATTTCCCTTACTATTTTCAAGTACTGAATTTTTAAGCCTGTATGTTTAAATTTCTCTAACGAACATTTCATATTAGTTGGAATTTATATCCATGTGAAAGGCATTGTTTTATCTTCAGGTGACTTAACAGGTTTTTATATTTTCCTAAATTTCATCGATATAGTTTGATTTGACTTTTTTGGAAATTTGTGGGTTCCTAGGATATGAACATTCATATTTTAAATACTCTAACCACTTGAATCTAGTCTAGTCTAATA
The DNA here is from genome assembly GCF_048593235.1 of Sminthopsis crassicaudata. Lineage (NCBI taxonomy): Eukaryota > Metazoa > Chordata > Mammalia > Dasyuromorphia > Dasyuridae > Sminthopsis > Sminthopsis crassicaudata. Next base: position 181,163,788 of record NC_133617.1, on the reverse strand, counting down.
AAAGACTAGATCTTGATCAAGATTTTCCTTTCTTGATATGAATAAATATAACACTAATATTAGAGAAAGACCAATTACTATTTTTTGGTCAAGGATCTGGCACCTTTTTTTTTTTTTAAATGATAATTGTTTCTGGCTCCAGGAAACTGAAGACCATACAAGAAAAAGGCAAACACCTGACTTTTCATTTAAGAACAATAAATATAACATACTTTAAAATAGAGTAATAATTATATGTCTACTATCTATTAGACATGTGTTAAGTGCTTTATTCATGACCCTAATATAATCCTACCTGGGTGATGGTGCTGCTATTATCCATTATTCCCATTTTACATTTAAGGAATCTGAGGCAGCCAGGTTAAGGGATTTGCCTAAGCACACAAAACTGGGCTCAGATTAAATTGAACTTGGGGTCTTCCTGACAGTGCCATTTAGCTGTCTCTATATATTTTCATTCCATATTATAGCCAGTTAAAAGGGGAAAGTTATAGTAGGGAAGGCAAGAGTCGGAGAAGGCTAGTGTAACCATTAAAAGGTGTTAGGAATCTGCTTAAGTGTTAACTTATTCACTTGAGCAATTTCTCACTGGTGTAACTTTTGCTATCAAATTAGATTCTGTAGTAGTTACTCACCATAAATCCTGAATGATGGAAAGCAGATGATGATATACCTTTATCATACTGTATAAGGTCTACTTAAGTTTAGCTCATGCCACTATTATTTTTCAACTTTGGCTGGTTATTGCCAATTAACTTTATTATTGTACTTCTTATGCACAAGTCTTTGGAGGGCTTCATACAAACAGAATCATAGCAGATCCCTGGAGTTCATATTCTTCTGAGTTACATTTGCATTGACCTGAACAATATTTCCCATAGGCCAGATGAATTAAAACTGAGGCCTGAAGCCACTCTCTAACTTAGAAATTGTCCTTTTAGAGTAATCATGGATATTGGAAGTTTGAAGATAATTATACAGAAAATGTGGAACTTTGAAATTGTTCTTAGAAAAAGGAATTTATTCAAAACACTGAGATTTAGTGGTAGAAATCTTGGTCTAGCTAAATATAAATTACTTTTTGGTGGCAGTCTTGTGGTGTTGGGTCAGCATTGTTTGCAATTAATATTATAAACATGACTATATCAAGCTGGTCCTTTACCTTTTGAATATTCTGAGAACATTTAATTATGTATATTTGAAATTAAACATAATTCTGAGAACATTTCGCCAGACAGAGGTCCATGAAATATAAGAACTCCTCTTCATACACAGTTGTATTGTAAATAATGCTATTAAAAAACATAACAGTGCTACCCTTAAGGAGATAAGTTGATCAAAAAAAAAAAAACCACTCATTTTTATTTCTATACATGAAAGATAATTAGAATCTGGAAGCAATGTCATCTCTTATTTTTAGAGGTTAAAACTTGTTGAATGGTAATTGTAAATGAATTGTAAAAATAAATAAGCATATGAAAGTAAAGTTTTAAGAAATGGAAGAGTGAACCTAATGATATCAGATAGTAACCTTGAAAAAAATCCTGACAATGCTTGTGTTTTGTTTTCCTAATATTCTGTTTACTACAGACAAGATACACCTATCTTGTATTCTCCCCTTAGTCATAAGTATCAAGAGGTCATGAAGAGTTGGCATGACTAAAAAATGACTAAACAAAAATAAAGCAATAGGAAATAGGGATGGCTAATAATGGGATAGAATAACATGAGCTAATCCATATTAATGTAGTCAAATATTATTTGAGTCTTTCCCTCATAGATGTTTACCTAATGTTTTTACAAGACTTATTATATAGGGTCTTTGGGTTTGAGCCTAGATAGGCAGAAAATAAGCAGCATATTACAACTATTTCAGAGTCATTATGTTAGAAGTGAAAGAGGAGTTCAGGTTTGATCCCCTTCACTTATCAGGAAGGAACCCTGCTGATGATCATACCTAAAGCTTCTTGTGATTTAAAAAAAAAAAAAATAAATTATCTTTCAGAAAAGAGTCTCATTGTAGAAGGCAAGAGAGAGAAGAAGAAAGTGGAGAGGTTGACAATGCAAGTATCTTCCCTTCAAAGGGAGCCATTTACAATTGCCCAAGGCAAGTATGTATTTCTTTTTCAATTTGGTCTGGTGATTTAATCAACTGGGCATGCATGCTATGGAAACTTTTGATGATACAGTTTAGCAACAAGAGTCATGATTTACCCCTAGCCCATATTTGTATTGTTATGTTCTCAACATAAGACAACCCTAAATGTATGGTATCACATTGGCTCGTTTTCTGCTTCCATATTGTAGTGAAATACTCAAACTGTCCAAGTGGTGATCAAATAAATGTTTTATTTTTAGAGAATATATTTTGTTTCTAACATAATTTCTGAAATTTGTCTTCTTATTCCTTCCTACAAATTAGATAATTGTTTATATAAAATGAGCAATTTATTTAAAATTTTGTTTGAAGTTTTGTATAAAATAAAGTAGTACATAGTTTTTCAGCTAAATTTATGATGTTAACCATTTAACTTTTTCTTTTTACAGGAAAGGGACAGAAACTTTGTGAAATTGAAAGAATACACTTCTTTTTAAGTAAGAAGAAAACTGATGAACTTAGAAATCTTCATAAACTACTTTACAACAGGCCAGGCACAGTAAGGATTATTTTAGACTTCTGGTATTTAACATATTTATTGAAGTATTTCAGAGATACTTCAAAGTTAGCTGATGCTTAGCTCAATGCTATATAGTTCTGGTAGACGGCATTCATATTGGAAAAGCATTCAGATTATCCAATCAAATTTATAATCCCCTCTATTACATTGTCAGTCTGTCCTTAAAGACTTTTCTTTAGAGCATAATCATAAGGCATTCCATTTTCCTTTGGGTATCTCTAATTGTTCAGTTTTTTATTATATTTACTCTTAAGTCTGCCATTTCTCAACTTCTACCACTGATCCCACTTCAGCCCTCTGGAATTAAACCAGATAACTCTTTAATTATTTTTCCATATGCAACTTCTTAAGTATAGGTACCATATGTCCCCTAAATTTTCCTTCTCTTTAGGCTAAATATTTTCCCTTTATCCAATTTAATGATATCTTTTTAGTCTTTTTCTTTTACACAGTTCTACCTCTTTGATTCAGACAAAGTTATAACTGGTATTAACCAATAATAAACTAAAACTGACTATGTTCTACAGCAAAGCTTCTTCTTTTTTTTTTTTTTTTGGTGAGACAATTGGGGTTAAGTGACTTGCCCAGGGTCACGCAGCTAGGAAGTGTTAAGTGTCTGAGACCAGATTTGAAGTATATTTGATTAGTTATGTTAATATTTTATTCTTAGAATCTTGTTATATCTTTAGCAAGTCATTGTGTTTTTACATCAATACTGACACATTTTGCATGAGACCTTATATTTTAAAAATAAGTGGTGATTTTTTAGCTTTACAAAAGAATTCTTTATTGGATTCTTTTAAATTCCATGCAATTAAAACTTTAAACTTCAAAACTCTTAGCCAGGGCAGCTAGGTGGCACAGTGGATACAGCACCAGCCTTGAATTCAGGAGAACTCGAGTTCAAATCTGGTCTCAGACACTTAACACTTCCTAGCTGTGTAACCCTGGGCAAGTCATTTAACCCCAGCCTCGGGGAGACAACTCTTAGCCATTTTGTAAAATGTAATATATCTTGAGTTGAACAGTCCTGATTCTTCCTTCCCATTCCATACCTATCAATGCTCAAGTAATGCTTTTGTTTGAATTATGTATTCTAAAGTAAGACAAGGAATTTTATAATGTTACTAGTTGAAATGTGCTTAAGAACCTTTAACTGGAGAGAAAAGAGGAGGGTAAGTAAGATGAAAGTTTTGATTTTTTTTTGCAAGGACTTAGGCAACAAGTTGACATTGTATATAGCTTTTCATATATATGATGAATCATTTGCAGTGTTCATATTAATAGCAAATAAAGTTCTAAGTGAGCATCTGAAGGCATATATAAATAGAGGGTGTTTTCAAGTATTAACAATTTCTCTCTCCTACTTATAAAAAGTCTGCTTGGAAAATTACAGTATTTAATAAGAGAAACATTTTTAGGTAGCTTCTCTGAAGAAGAATGTGGGTCAGTTCAGTGGCTTTCCGTTCGAAAAAGGAAGTGATCAATATAAAAAAAAGGAAGAAATGTTGAAAAAGTAAGTTATATTTATAAATATAAAATGTTTGTAAATAAATATGTCTCGATCATTGTTCTTATAGCTTCAAAAAATTTGTGGTCATGCCCAAAAGGTAATTTTTTCCCCTAGATACAAAGGTGTGGCTTGATTTAATAATTAAGTTTTTATTGTCTGTAATAGCATTTTCAGTAAGTAGAAAGGTGGTATAAAAACATTTTCTAAGTGAAATAACCTTCCTGAATTGTTAATAGCTCACATAAGCATTCTATTGTTTCAAAACACTTTCTACAGGACAATTTTTGTTGTTCATCATACTTCCTTTTGCACCTTTTAATAAAGATATGGTGACTTTATAAAGGTGTGGTGACTTAAACTGTGGTCATTTAGCTAATAAGTATTAGATTTGAACTGGGGTCTCTTCTGACATCCAAATTTAGTGCTCTTAATACTGAACAAGTTGCCTGCTATGGGTTATAGTTTTGGTTTTTTTTCTTGGAAATTTTATTAATAAGTTTATCATGAGCAATATTCTTCACTGCCTAGTGAGCATAAGATAGTATTTAATATAATTTTTATTTGGGGAGATTTCCTCTAGGAAAGAAATATTTTTAAAATGCTATAGATGATTTAAATGATAAGGTTGAAAATTCTTATTTCCAGACACTTCGTAACACAAAATGTACTATTTAATACTATATAATAATTGTACAGTTAGAGCAGTGAAAGGAAAGAAATGTTAAGGTCCTGTAAGAATGTTAATTCCAAATTTTCTAACTTTACAATTTACTGCAAAAGATTTTCTAATGAATTAATTTTTTAAAACTGGGTGTTTTTATGCCTATATCTTTAAAAAAATCTATCTTTTTTGGTCTTAGTCTTTAGATTACAAATCTGTTCATATTTTCGGATTAGCTGATGTATTTATTGGTTTTAAATCCCTGGGTTTTCAGACTTTTATGAATGAATCTCTTTGTATTTAGTTAGTTTGAATTTAGTCTTCAGTTAGCAATAGTGAGGAAACTCTTGTAGTTTAGCAATACTCACCCAGGCTTGTACAGTTTTGAGGTAGTCTTTGAGCACTAAGGACCAGCATGTCATTTATGAGTTATTGGAGTAAGTTATATTGGTACATAGAAACACTTGGAGAAATTTTAAATCTAGCAGCAAATGCTAGTTTTGAATATGTTTTCTGGTTAAATTAATTACTTTTTGTTTTAATGAGTTTCCAAAATGTCTGGGCATATAGAAATTTCAGATACCTACAAATATGTAATTTTTTTTTCTTGCCTTAGCATCATCTACTTGAATGTTGACATGGTACCTCTTCCTTCAAAAAAAAATAAATAAATAAACATTGTGGGAAACTTTACTTTGCTATTTCATTAATTTATGTCTTTGATGGGAACATTTTAAAATACTCATTCTAATTTTTTTTAATATGTTAAGACATATGTTTTAATATGTTAAGACTTTTTACAATTTTTTTTTCTTCTTTTGTTTAGATTTAGGAATGCCATGTTAAAGAGCATATGTGAAGTTCTTGATTTGGAGAGATCAGGCATAAATAGTGAATTGGTAACCAGGATCTTGAATTTCTTAATGCATCCAAAGCCTTCTGGCAAAGTAAGAATTTTTTTCTTTTTTAATTGTTCAAAACTTTCAATGTTGAAAATAATTCTTCCTTGTAGGTAGCTTTTTTAATCTTAATTAAAGCAACCATTAGCATACCAGTAGAATAATATCTTATGAAGAGCTTATGTTCACCTAAACACATAAAGTATGAGGATAATTAAAAAATGTTTTAAATGTTAACTATTGTCATGTGTCTGAAAATATAAGAATTTAGGGGTAGAGTGGAAAGTTTTGGAGTGGCTTCAGGGTAGTAACCTGTGTTGGGAAAGAGTTTTGAGTCTTGGGACATATATTAAAAAGGTAGGTTTTGACTTCTCAAAGGAATCAATGAAGAATGTTCCACATAGATTATTTCCTGGCAGCTACAAAGACTTAAAATTTCATCATTATAAGAGATTTGTGTTTACAGTCATTTCTCATCTTTTTGTATCAATACTGGCGTTATTTTTGTTTTCTTTTCAAATATATCCTGAAGACTTTATTCAACAATTATTCTCTCTCATTGACATCCAGCAAAACACTGCTCTCATGAACTTAACGTTTAAGAAAATACATAGACTGGATTTTGCACTATACCCTTTCTTTTTTTAAATCAAACTCTTGCAAAGTCAGTCCATTCATTTTTCCATGTCTGCCTTTCTAGTTTAGTAAATTTTTTCTCCTCCTTGTAATCTGAATGTAAATTTGCCTTTCAAGATTCTGCCTTTTTCCTCTGAATTTGTAGCACTTTTCTTCTCCTTTCACTGTTGAGAGATATTGTACATGGAGGTCCAATTGGTTTCTTTAGGAAAGTTTTCCTTGATCAGGCCATTGATTGATAAAAGTTTGCTAATTTCAAAATGGCAGAAATGGGGTGATTGCCACCCTAAACAGTATCAAGAAGGTGTGATTGGGTAGTAATAGTACTGTGTTTGGGCCAGATTTAGAAAATATTTACACAAAACAAGTCTGAAATCAGAGGATCCCAGCAAGCATGAGGTGGAGGGAGAAGTGTGGGGGAAAGAGATTTTCTAAGTTGACAAAGAAATTGTAGAACCTGTGATGGCCCTGAATCCAATAAAACATGATTTTATCAGGAGAGGAAATATAGTATAAAAAGAGGGCTGACCTTGAAGTCTGGAAGATCTGGGCTTAGATACTAGTCTACTTGTCTTAGACCAGTCCCTTAATCTCTTAAAGACTAATTTACAAATGAATTACTAATCCTTATGATTGGAGGAAATTTATGCTTTGGAACTTCCATACACTAATGAAATCACAATTCTGGTCCATGGGAAGAATTGCAGAAAACTGTTAAGGAATGTAATACCAAAAATTAGTGTATTCTAGTTTTAAAATTAAAAATGTGAGCAAAACATTACTAAAATAGAATTTAATGTGAATCACAGCTGGGTTAAGTAATGAAATTATGATTTTTTTCTCAACAATCTAATGATTGGAATCTGGCATTTTTTAATTAAACATGTTTTTAGTTATTTAACATAATAAAGCAACTAAATTTATGATCTTTGATTAGTTTTAGCATTCTTGGAATTTGTTAGAAACATTGACCATAGTTCCTGTATTTATTAAAATGATATCCTGGTGATGGTATACATTTTATACAAATCATAATTCATATCCAGAGTGCATAAAATGAAGGTAAACTATGTTGGATGGCTAACCCTTTAAGTTTTTAGTTGTGTCCAGCACTTCATGACCCCATTTGTGGTTCTCTTGACAAAAATATTGGAGTGATTTGCCATTTCCTTCTCTGGCTCATTTTACAGATAAGGAAACTGAGGCAAGCACGTGACTTTTCCAGGTCACAGCTAGTAGTTGTCTTGATTTAAATTTCTAGAATCTCCTAAAATTAGAATTGGTGTTTATTTCCATGGCCTTCTAAGAATTACTGCTTTAGAGTTGAAAAGGAATTTAGAGTTCATTTAATCACATTTGCTTTTGGTGCTGATGAGTGAGAAAGAAATTAGTTTGTCAGTTTAACTAGCCTGTTGTTGTTATGACCAGGCTGTGTAAGTTAATCACAAGGACAATATGACCTTCAGTTTTATAACAAGATTGGATGGCAGAGTGATAGAATGTGAAGTCTGAGCTAGCATATATTCATATTATTAGGATAGTTATTTAAAGCACTAATGTGAAAGTTTGTTGAGATAATTAGGTGAGATCATCATTGAGATAATGAAGCAAAGGATTTCCCTGAGAAATTATCTTTCCCATTCCACCCCCTTTTTGAATTTTATGATAGTAAAATAACTTTGCAAATAACTTCTAAGTTCTATAAGCAATTCTAAGATGATAAATTGCAAGGAAGGTGCCAGCCTGAGTTGATGAGGACCTAGGGAATTAACCTGTACCAGTGAAATCACAGGTCCAGTGCCAGTCGTGCCAGTAAAGTTAAATTTTATCAAATAAAATGTTTAACACTTTGGAATTGAGATATTTGTTGGGGGAGGATTATTTTTATTTTTTTGTTTTTATCATGACATCTTATTTTACACAGCCATTGCCAAAATCAAAAAAAACACCAAGTAAAGGCAGTAAAAAAGAACGGAGCAGCTCTGGAATGTCAAGAAAGGCTAAGCGTACCAAATGCCCTGAAATTCTTTCAGATGAATCTAGTAGTGAAGATGAAAAAAAAGAAAAGGACTCTTCAGAGGAAGAAGATAAAGAAAGTGAAGAAGAGGTAAAATGTGTTTTTGTGGTAGTTCTCTGGAATCAGCTAAACAAATGCTGTGTTTTAAACTGTTCCTCTGGAATAGGTTAAGTGCATCCATACACATATACATATATACACAGATGTCTGTATATCAGAAAACAGGCTTATGTAACCATTTAGCAAAAGCATCTCAATTGTCATGGAACTTTGTAGAGGAGATATATTCTGAAGTTTACCAGAGTGCACCATATGCTTTTTAAAATAGATTAAAACATAACATTTAAATTTTGGAAATGGAGGTCATGAGAACTTGTGGGGAAAGTATTAACTTTCGTTTTCTATGAAAATATTCTGAGGTTACCATATAACCAACCAAAGAGGACTTACTATATTAGATTACATATACCAAAATAATTGAATTGACATAGAATCAATAAGATCAGAATGTATCTGATTATTTAATGCCAGTAGATTTGGATCAGTCTACCTGTTTAGCTTTCATTGCCACCAATAAGTAAGTAAGCATTAAAAAAGATGACGTATGGAAAAAAGATGAGGGACATATTTGGTCGGGAATAACTGTTAGCAATTATTGCTACAGATTGTTTGCCTCTGTAATAAATTAGTCTATGGATAAGGAGCTCCAAGAGGCTTGGAAGTGGTCTGTGCTACTCAAACTTTGGAGAGATTAAATTGGTTCCCTAAAATGATATTATACAATCTTTGCAAATTTGTACAATTACAAGGATGTAGTGCAAGTAATTATATAATAGTATCTGTTTTGTACAGGGCACTAAGTTCTAGAGGAACAAAAATGTTAGATGACTTTGCCTTTGCCTTCCAGATAATTTAACAATATAGTAGAGGAATAAGGAATCAGCCCAGATATCTGTAGTATGCAATAGAACATAAGCACAGCATTACAAAAGTACAAAAATAAAAAGTCCTGTGTGCCTGAGAGGGATGGTTGTCAACCAGAAGGATCAGGGAAAGCTTTTTAGAAGAAGTGGCATTTGAGCTAATTTTTCAAGGATGGAAAGGTATTTAACAAGTAAAAAGATGGAAGGGAAGACATTTCAGTCACAAGGTGCAATTTGAATAAAAGAATAAAGATATTTGGTTGGAATGCATGGAGGAGAATGGCATGAGTTAAGATCAGGAAGGAAGATGAAGAAGATTTATAAAGAACCTGGAATTCTCTGTACAGTAGAATTAAGACTCTTGAGAGCTTTTGAATAAGGGAAGAATTCTGTTCATAGGAAAGCTTATTGTGGCAATGATAGAAACTGACCTGGAAGAAAGGGAAATGGGGAAAGGCAGGAAAACATGTTTAAGAAACTTAATAATAGTCCAGATAGGTAATAGGGTTAGCATGGTAATACTGATAATAGAGAAGATTGATGCTAGAAATTGTCGCGTTAGAATTGATAACACTTTTTAAGATTGAATGTGAGACTTAAGGGAAAGAGAAGAATCAGAAAAGCATCATGGCATATCAAAGCCCTAATTATGGCAACAGAAAGTCCTAGGTTTACATTCTGCCTTGTGTGACCATGGGCAAGTCACTGTCTGAGCCTCAGTTTTTCTTCTGTAAAATGGGAATATTAATAGCTGGAATGTCTTATTTCATAAAATTGTTACGAGGCTTCAATGAAATGTTTGTAAAGTAAGCTTTGCAAATCTTATAGCACTCTATGTAAATGTAAGCTATTTTCAGTAGTAGTACTAATGGTAATAATAGTAATAGTAGTAAGAGAGAAAAATCTAAGTGTTATAAACCTGAAAAACCAAGTAGTTTCCCATATAAAATTATGCAGTTGGAGGGGAGGAAGAAATCGGATGTAATTGGATGTATTGTGTTTGAGGTACTGATAGTGCCAGATGATGTCCTGAAGTTTTTTATAACTTGAAGAAACCCCACTCTCCACTTCCAGAGTTTTTCCCCACACACACTTTTTATCTTTTTGAAACTGAGATTGGAGCATTCTCATTTTTATAGACCAAGAATTGCTATCAAGTGATTATTGTTTCTGGGTTCTAACTAAAGCCCATGATTTCCATATTTTATGAATCATAGAACAGTTCTGAGCCATTAAGACTTTGTTGGAAGGCAAAATTGGAAAGTCAGTATTATGTCTGCTTAGACAATTCAACCTATTTAAGGGCTTTTTTTTAAATGAATTTATTAATTTTGCACATTTCTTATTCTTGCTATATTCTTCCAGCTAAGCAGCCTTTAATAGATTTTCATTTATTGTGATTTTCAGACACCCATTCTGGGTTTCTAAGACAAAGTATTTTTTAAAGTAGCTTATTGAAAGCTAATATATATTTTATTCATCTGTTCACCCAGTACAACCTTTCTGCGGTGAGGACAGGAATCTGGCTCTGTGACAGGCGTCTTTTTTGGAGACCCTCCTTCAAGAGCCCTGCTGCCTATAAAAGATAGGTAAGCTCCCCCAATATTTTTTGGCCTTCCTTCAGAAAGTAATGGCGTGTTCCTCTGTTTCTGTTCCTTCAAGGTATCAGACAGATGGAATTTTTTATATATGTATTACATACATATATACACACACACACACACATGCATAGATTTTTTTTCCCTAATTTGGTGGCTGGTCTTGAATGTTGGACTGGCTGGTATTGTTGTGCCTGTGCAGTCTGATCTGTTCACCTGTAGCACACCAAAAAAAAAATTCTGATTTTTGAGAGAAGTTAGCCGAGTCTCTTGGCAGCATTTTTTCCCCCCAAAGAACAAGCCAACTTTAAAATGCATATCTGCATCTCTGCCCCATGATAATTAAGCTTTTTTTTCTTACTGTTTTTATCTATTTCTATTCATGAACTTTGCTTAGCAAACAACTTCAGACCCCATTATATATTTGTTTAAAGGTCAAAGCTGTTCTGAATTATGCAAATTTTTCTGACATTTTTCTTTTGAGTTATTAGGGTCAATTTAACTTTAGTATTTCAGCCTCATTCAACGAATACTATTTAGTGACTGTGTGGACAGCATTGTGAGGATCACAAAATAATAAGTGTAAGAGATGGTATGTGCTATATATGTGGTACAAGGAAAGTTCTCTTTGGAAGGAAAGAATATTTTCCCTGGGATGATCAAGAAAGGATTTGTGGAAGAATTAGTCTTTGAGATGAATCTTGATTTCATATGGAAGAAGACTACCAGTAGTAAGCAAAGACATAGCAAAAAAAATACAAGATGCATTTTATGAATGATCCAACTTTGCTTTTGTAGAATTTAAATAGAATGATGAGAAAAGTCAGACTTAATTATGGAGCCTAGCTGAGGAGAGAGAAGCAAGTTACTTAAAGCATTTGAATTAAAAGTCAAAAAGCATTACCTCTATTTTTGAATCCAGATTATCTTTGATATCTTGTGCAAATTATATATCAGCTTTTCTTTTGATAAAAACTCCAGAACACAATTTTTTAAAGCCAAATAAATATTTCTAAGAAAAAAATTTATTTTTCAAATGGACACCATAAATTCTAGTTATATAATAAATATTTAAACTTGTTACTCATTACATGAATGGAGACTAGATTGTTGAAAACTTAAATTGTATGCACTTGACACCTGGGTAGTTTAACTATTCCCAAGTTTTTAAGGAACTTTGAGAATTCAGGAAAACTGGTTTCATTCTGGTTTTTGTTCTACTAACAGGAACAACATCATACTTCTGCCCTCAAGAGAAAAGCTGAAATTGGAGAAAAATAGGATTTATTAGGATTGTGTTAGCTAATCTATTCTGATATTCTCTTTATCTGTGCTTGAAGTGGTTTTATTTTAGTTATGAAAAAGTGACTTGTTATATGCCTATTACTGTTTACTGTAATTTTTAAGTAATGGGAGTAATCCCTATCTTTTTACTTCTAGATAGTATGTTGATTCCTAGTTTGTATTTTGTAGATTTTTAGTTTTGTACCTTTTTGGTTTGGGAGGGTTTTTTAAGTTGATTGGTTTTTTGGTGGGTTTTGGGTTTTGGTTTTTTGGTTTTTGGTCTGTATAGTTTGATTTGGTCAGATCACTAGGAAAAATTCTAAATTGGCATGAATATAACTTGATTAGTTTGACGAATAGATCACTAGGACCAACATGTTTGCTTAGAACACAAAATTTTCCAAGTAAAGGCTGTAATGTCTAATTTATGATACCATGGCCTTTGCTAATAAACATGTACTTTAAAATTTTTTCAAACTGACTCTAATCATTTAAATTTTAATTTGAGAACCTAATTTAGCTGACATTTACATTTTTCTAATAGATTTGACTATAGATATACCTAATAATATTTGTATATCTGAATGTGATTGAACTCTTGGTGCATTCAAGCACTTTCCTAAACATTATTTACCCCTAGTAAAGAAATATTCAGTGTAGCAAATAATGCAGTAGTTATATTGGGAAAATCATACATGAAGAGTATATATTATAAATATAGTATAAAAATCTCTTGTATAATAAAATACAATATAGATCTTCATGGTATATTGCCATTCTCCAGAATCTAAATTGCAGAATTCATCAGTAAGTTCCAACAAACTATGTTCTATTTAAAACTTATGACATTCAGTCCATTTTTCAGTAAGTAGTACAAAGGCCACAATCACACTTACTTACACATTGCCTCTAAGAGCTCCTTTGGAGAGGAATTGGTATGCATTTACTTTCTTCACCAGTCTGTTAAGATCGATTTCAGGATCTAGTCCTATTCTCCATAAAAGGCAGCTTAGTGGTACAGTGAATAGAGCTTTGGGTTCTGTCAGGAAGAACTGAGTTTGAATCTGGCTTAATATAGCTATCATATTCCCAAGGGCAAGTTGCTTAATCTCCATCTGCCTCAATTTTTTAAAGTTGTAAAATGTAGATTATAATAGCTCTTATTATAACTACCTCCCAGTGTTGTTTGTAAACATCAAATGAGATAATTTTTGTAAAGCGTTTAGTTCCATATTGAATAGAATAGAAAAAAGGAAACTAGTACTAAAGAGTTAAAGTGACTGGTCCTTTATTTTCAGATGACCAAAATAATATCACTATGCTAGGAATTGAGTTACGGTATGTCCGACTGTGGCTGATCAAATCAATATAAGTTTGGAATAATCTGCCATAGAGCAGACCCAAATAGTCCATATGAACATTTGGAGTGGCCACTCTTAATTTGTACATTTCTTTTGGGCTACTTCAGTTCTGCTTTGCTCATAGAGCATAGCACCACCTCTGATGAGGGCAGGCCATGCTAGACAGAAATGTGCTGGTTCTCCCCTATCATACAATCAATTATAAAGTTCTTAAGAGATCCCTTGAGAGTATTCTTGTATCACTTTTTTTGACCACTGTAGGAGTGCTTCCCCTATGTAAGTTCTCCATAAAATAATTTATTGGGCATTCAAACAATGTGGCCAGCCCAATGGAATTGTGCTCTCTGGAGTAGAGTTGGAAGTTTGGCAGTTTAGTTTGAGAAAGGACCTTAGTGTCTGGTACCTTCTCCTGCTGGTGATTTTGAGAATCTTCCTAAGATAATTCAAATGGAAGCGATTCAATTTCCTGACATGTTGTTGGTACATTGTCTAGTTTTCACAGGCATACAGCAATGACATCAGCCAGTGACTCTGTAGACCTTCAATTTGGTATTCAATCTAATACCTCTCACATTTTTCCTTCAAAGTCTCCCCAAAACTGAGTTATCCCTGGCAATGTGTGTGTCAATCTGACAATGGGCAATGCTCTCAAATTTTTCCAGTTACCAGCTGGGTGCTTGTTCCCATACTATTTTAGCATGGTGTTTTATGTTCTCCAATGCCTTCAATGAGGACATACATGGAATCAAAATTAGCTACCACACTGATGGTAAATTTTTTCACATTGAAAAGACTATAAGCCAAAATCAAAGTGGAGGGAGTGTTGGTGCATGATTTTTTTTTTGTTTGCAGCCACCGAAACAGAGATGCAACAAAGTATAGATCTGTTCTCTGCAGTTTGTGCTAATTTTGGCCTAACAATTAACACCAAGAAAACACAAGTCCTCCATCAGCCAGCACCACACCATCCACATGTGGAACCATCAGTTACAGTAAATGGTGAAGTTTTGAATGCTATAGATAAGCTCACTTACCTTGGTTGTATACTTTCGAGGGATGTCTATATTGATAATGAGATTGACACACTCATTGCTAGTTATACAGATAATAAGTAGTAGTAGTAGTAGTAGTAGTAGTAGTAGTAGTAGTAGTAGTAGTAGTAGTAGTAGTAGTAGTAGTAGTAGTAGTAGTAGTAGTAGTAGTAGTAGAATCAAAACTTGAACACAGAAGCTCTATGACAAGTGTTTTTTTTCTTACCTCCTGTTCTTAAAACTGCCATTTTCTCTTACCTCATATCATCTGCCAATACATACTAGGTAGACCATATTTCCCTACAATGACATGACTCTCATAACAATATGCTCAAATTAACCCTTTCTGAGTTATTTATGTTTCATAATAACCTTATCTTCCTCCATTATGCTTCTAATTAGAATTCCTGTTTTGATTTCAGATAGGGAGGGGTTAGGAAAACAAATGAATTTATATTAATTCACAGTGAAGTATTTATAACTTTCAACCCACCTTGGAGTATTAGCTTTTTTTTTTTTTTTTTTTTTTAAGTTGTTTCTAGCCTAACCAAATCTCTTAAGAATTAGAATTTCAGTTATTTTAAAGATTTTTTTTTTTGTAAAGCCTATCCATTGTCATATAATATACATTCATAGTAATGCTATAGCAGAAAATAAAACTGCTTAAAGGATTTTTAAAAAAATAATATGCTATTTTATATTTTAAATAATATGCTATTATCTACTGAACTGTTGACTTTTAGCAAATTCTTCCACATTACTACCATTCCCAACTGAAATCTTATTCCATCAATAAAAGATACTGACTCATCTCTGTCTTTGTGTAAATTCATACTTATCTTGGAAATTTAAATTTTTATAATATATCTATGTTAACTACTATGAATTTCCCTAGTCAGTATTACAGTCTTAATAGAAATATAATTTCTAGAACATTTTTCAGTGTTGTTGGATTTGTGGAGATTAATTTTCTTAATACTACTATCTACTCCCAATGTATTGTCTTCCATGTGAAATCTATAGAGTAAACAGCTGTACACATTAATACTGCCTGTTAAGCTGAATTTATAGTTTTCCTTTGATCAGTACTTGAGCAGAGAACTTGGCATTTTCTTTGTATTCCCTTCAATACCCAAGACATATTAAGTACAGAGTAAGCATTAATACTTAATTTTGAAACTACATCTTGAAAAAGCATCAACATAAAATATATCCCTATTGAAATCTCACTTGAGAATGCTCATTCAGAAATTTCAGCCTCCTAGAAAGTAAACAAGAACTAACCCAAAAAAAGACTTGTTAGGAACCAAACAGATAGCACATACTCTGTGTATTAAAATCCTTGTTCTTGACTCTGAACATTGACTCAGCTACTTAAACATAATTTTTTCCTCTTATTTTACATAACAAGTCTAACAAGCTTGATTATACTGTTTCCCACCCCATCAAAATAGGGCGAAGGGAAGAATCTCATAGAGACAGGCCATGACCAATATAATAATGGAAGAGGAAGGAAAATATTAAAGTAGATATAAAAGCATTAAAAACCTGGACTTATTTAAATAGTACACTGGATAAATAGCCAGACATCAAGGCAGATTAGAAGAATGATAATTTATTTGTTCATAGTAATGACACTAGATTATTAGATATAATTGTGTTCAGTTTAGTCTTTAAGAAAGCAAGAATCAATAATCTTATAAAGCTACCTATCAAAAAGAATTTGACCATTAGAAAAGTAAATTTGAAGTTTTCCTAGAAAATTCATTTTCATAGAATTTTCTGTGTTGATTAAAAATTTGTCCCTGTCTCTTTTGGTAAATAAATTTTAATTCTGCCTTTTTAAATGCCACTTTCTTATGCCAAACAAATGAAGTGCTTGTTGAATTTATATTAATTTTCTCACACCTTAAACAATTTATTTAATAAAGAAATACACACACACACACACACACACCATAATTCCTTGCTCAGTTAATTCCAGATCCTCATTGTTAGGTTTTTAGTTATCAACTATTAGTGGATATCCTCTGGGAATATAGGTAAGGGTTTAATAATCAGGGAATTTAAAAAGGTTTATAAAATTGTGGCAGAGATTATAGCTTACCAGGCCTGTACTGCAGAGGAATGAATAATTATTAAATATTTGTGTTTAGTCTAAAGGTTATTGGTCCTTAATTTTAATTGCTAGATAGAGTAAAAGCTATGAATTTAATCCATGCATGTCTCTATTCTTTCAATAGCCACCAAAAAAGACATCTAAAAAAGAAAAACCTAAACAAAAAACTCCTTCGAAAAGCAAAAAATCTGTTAAGAGTGCCAATGTCAAGAAGGCAGATAGCAGTACCACTAAGAAAAATCAAAATAATTCCAAAAAAGGTAAAAAAAACAAAACCAGTTTGTTGTTCTCATTGTCCTTGTTTATTTTGTGTAGCAGTAATGATTTCAATTTAAAATTAGCTTAATGTTATTGTGGAGGAAAGTTTGACATGTAGAAAATGTATTAATGAGGAAATTGAAATCTAGAAAATAAATTGAAGTGTGTCTTGGTGAACCTTTAAGAATACTGAAAAGGCTCACGTTGACAATTTTGTAACTATTAAAGATTTGATTAAACAACAAAATTAAGACAATAGTTTCACCATTTATATGTTATGGTGATTGGTGAAATTGATAGAGAATTATATGAATGCAAACATTTGAAAGTTCTTATACTAAAATCTTTTTCTAAATTTAGAAAGTGAGTCTGAAGATAGTTCAGATGATGAGCCTTTAATTAAGAAACTGAAAAAGCCACCTACAGATGAAGAACTAAAAGAGACTGTAAAGAAACTTCTGGCCAATGCCAACTTGGAAGAAGTCACAATGAAACAAATTTGCAAAGAGGTATGTGTACATATATATTTATATATTTTTTAAACTATTTGCTGGTTTAGTTAATAAAATCCTTTAAAGAGCCTTTTTCTTCAATTTACTTTCAGTCTGTATTATGTCATTTAGAAATATTAAGAACAGATGAAATTTTGTATAATTTTATATTTTTTATTTAATTTTAAAAATTCTTGAGTTCCAAATTCTTTTCCTTCAACCATACTTTGCCACTTGATAAGGCAAGATAAGTAAAATCATGCAAAACATTTCCATGTTTCTTCCTCTGCTATTCCCCAAAAAGATAAAAACAAAGGAGATATTTTAAAAGTATGCTTCCATCTTCACTCTAGTGAGTTTGCATCAATTCTTTTTCTGAGGTGGGTAGCATGAGTCTTGGATTATTTTATTAATTAGACTAGCTAAGTTTAGTAGTAGTTCAGTTCAGATCACCATTACAATATTGCTGTTACTGTGTATACAGTGTTTTCCTGGTTGTGTTAACTTCATTTTGCATCATATTCGTTTTTCTGAAATCATCTTGTTTGTCATTTCTTATTATAAATTGTATTACATCACAACCATATACCTCAACTTGTTCAACCATTCCCTAATTGGTGGTCATCCCCTCAATTTCCAGTTTTTTTGCCACCACAAAAAGAGCTGTTCCAAATATCTTTGTACATATGGGTCCTTTTCCCTTTTCCTTGATCTTTTTTGGGATACATGTGTGATAATAGTATTGCTGGGTTAAAGGGTATGCATGGTTTTATAACCCTTTAGGCATAGTTTCAAATTGTTCTCCAGAATATTTGAACCAGTTCACTACTCTACCAGTAATACCTGTTATTTTTTTAGTCAGTAATGACCTAGAGTGTTTTTTCATGTGACTGTTGACAGCTTTGATTTCTTCTAAAAACTGTTGATATCTTTGTGAGGAGTGACTTATTTTTATAAATTTGGCTTGATTTCCTATATGTTTGAGAAATGAGGACTTTTTCAGATAAACCTGCTATAAATTTTTTTCCTTCTTTTCCTTTTAATTTTGGCTGCATTGCTTCATGCAATCAGAATTGGCCATTTTATTTCTGGTAATCCTCTCGGTCATGAACTCTTCCTTTATCTTTAGATCTGACAAGTAAATATTTTCATTCTTCCCTGTGATATTTACCCTTTATAACTAAATCATGTACCTATTTTGAGTTAATCTTGGTGTATTGTGTGAGATATTGAACTATGCTCAGTTTCTACCAGACTGCTTTCCAGTTTTTGTAGTAATTTTTATCATATAGGAATTCTTGCCCCAAAAGCTTAGAGCTTTGATTTTATCAGACACTAGATTGTATGGTCTTTTACCTCCATATATTGTGTACTTAATCAATTCCACTGATCCTCCACTCTTGTTTCTTAGTCAGTTTTGTATAATTGAAAGGGATAATTTGTATAATTGAAAGTTTTATTGTATAAATTGTTTTACCATAGAGAGCTTATACTTTTACCTGTATTGCTTGTCTAAATATAGTAGCCTCACTATGTGATGGGGAAAATACTGTTTCAGACTGTGGTAACATAATGTGCCACTGAACTTGATTTTTTGAATAAAATGTCTTGCATTTGAGGTTGTATAGAATTAATCTTAAAAATGAGAGTTCATCTAGTCCAACTTGCTTCCCAGTAAAAGTATGTCTTGTAAAATAAATTAGACTTAGTGATCTTGTTTCTCTTTCTAAACTTCTTTGTCAAGGAGAGCACTACTTTCAGCCAGCATTTAGTGGTATATTTAATTGCTAGAGAAGAAGAAGAAAAAAAATCAACCCCTCCTGTAGTTCCTATTTACTCCAGTTCTGTCCTCTGGAAATAAAGAGAATCTGATTACTCATTATATTTGCCAGCCAATTGTCAAATATTCAAGCCATAATTATATTCTTCCCTACTCTAGAAGAATTTTCTTTTCCAGAATAAACATTAACCCCAGTCCTTTAATTAAATTTCAGTTAACCTGTTCATCAAATTTCATTTTTACATATTGCTTAGAAGAAATTAATGTAGTGTTCCAAATATGACCTGTCCAAGCACAGTGTATTTGGTTAACATTCCTTAAGATTTCATTAGGTCTTTTAGCTCTAATGTATATCATAGTGCTGGCTGTTATTGAATTTGTACTCAGTTAAAACATAAGGTCTTTGAACCATCTTTAGAAAGCAGGATGTTTTTTGTCATCTTGTCAGAGTTGAAGGATCATTTGTAGTGTTGTTGTTTTTTTCTTTTTTCCCAGCTTTTAAATTTTTGAGTTCCAAATTCTATGCCTCTCCCTCCGAGATAGTAAGCAATCAAACATAGTTTATACATGTGAAAATCTGTAAAATATTTCCATGAGTCATTTTGTACAATAAGACTTGAATAAAAGAAAAAAAAAATGAAAGAAAGTAAAATATAGTGTGCTTTAGTCTGTATTTATTACTTTTTTCTCAAATGGAGATGGGTAATATGTTTCTTCATTCGTCCTTTGGAATTGTCTTGGATCATTGTATTGTTGAGGGTAAGTCATTCTCAGTTCATTGAATACTATATTGTAACTACAACATTTTTCTGGTTCTGTTCACTTCATTATGCATCAATTCATGTAAGTCCAGGTTTTCCTGAAATCATCTTGCTTTTCATTTTTTAGAAGACAATATTACACTCATACAAGTGGAGTTAACTTTTTCCCAATTGATGGACATCCCTTTGATTTCCAATTCTTAACCACCACAAAAAAAGCACTATAAATATTTTTGTATAAATAGGTCCCATTCCCATTTTTTGGGTGTCTTTGGGATATAGACTTGGCAGTAGTATTGCTCAATCAAAAGGGCATACATAATTTTTATAGCCCTTTGGGCAGAGTTCCAAATTGCATTTCCGGTTGGTTAAAGGATCATTTTGAATCTTAATTCTGTCATCACATCCACATATTCAATAAAACTCTTTTTTTTTTTTTTTTTTTTTTTTTTAAAGTCTTGTCTATGTCGTATTCTGTTCTTTCCATATTACCAGCTTCAAGCTTTTAGGATCACTTTTTTTCTGAGATTTCCACAACTTCTACTCCTACAACCTGTGCATCAAGTCTAAAATAACAGCTCTGCTTTCATTGTTTCATCTATTTCTTGAAGTAAAATTGTCAGCAAGTCAATTTTTATTGGCTTCTTTCCTTTTTGTATAGTTGGACATGAGGTTTGGATAGTTGAAGAACCCATCCCTTGCCTGTTGTTTCATATTATCTTAGTCTCTGTGATCCCTTAAGGGGAAGCATTGTCAATATATTCTCCAGCTTTGGTATAATGTCATTTGTGATTTTGTGTTTCTCTTTTTAGTCTCATTCACATTTCACAATATTGGTGCCTTCAGGTTCTATGTAAGGTTTCCTGTGTTCTTTTCTATTTTATTTCTTTCACATACCCTACAGTCCAGTTACAGTGGTTTATGTAGGGTTCCCTCTGCAAGACTTGTCATCAATCATCCATCCAGAATGGATGTTCCTCACCTCAGTTATTTTTGTTCTCCCCTGCTGCAAGAGGCTGATGCTGCATCTTCAGGCGAATTTAGGGTTAGGGTTTAGAACTAGAAAGAGCATTAAAAATCATCCAATTCACCTGTTATCTTATAGATGAGAAGATTATCATCTTCTAGTGATATTGACTATAAAAGGCCAGTACCTTATATGGAGCAAGTTTTCTGATTATACATCCAAAGCACTTTGTACAGTTACTAGCTCTTTGACCCTGGGCAAGTTACTTAATCCTTCAGTTTTCTCTTCTGAAATGGGCTGAGAAGGAAGTGGCAAAGCACTTCAGGATCTTTGCCAAGAAAATTCCAGATGGGATCACAAGAAGGCAGACATGACTGAATAATAATTTGTTTTAGAAAAGATTTCCATTTAGAATGATAAAAATTGTATTTATATTTCAAGAGTAAGCTCCTTTTTTCTGATAAATTCACTTGTGGGAAATACTTTTTATTGCCTGGTAACACTAGTTACTCTGTATTAAAATGTTATTTTATTTTAAATTGGAACCTAGATTTTAGTATTTTTATTGTTACATCATGTGTTTCCATCATGTCAGACTCTGCCTTATGCTGAAAAAATTCTAATACTTAGCTAACCAAACCCCCTACGACAGTAAATTACAATTATATTGAAATTAATGCATTGTCAGATTTATGTTTCATCGAGAAAAATAAACTTTCCCCCCCTTGAGGCAATTGGGGTTAAGTGACTTGCCCAGGGTCACACATTTAGGAAGTGTTAAGTATCTGAGGCCAGATTTATGACATAATAGAAAAAGGCATTTATAAGAGGATATAAGATCGTGATAATGAATAATCTGAAATATTGTGTGTGTATATATATATATTAAAAACTCTTTAGGCTACACATGGTGTTAAATATAAACTCATAATTTTACTATGCATTTATTAATATTCATATCTGGAGATTTACCAAGTCTCTTACATGATGGTACTGAAAAAGTATTTTGATGATAATCTTTTATTCTTTTTCATGTTTTGTGTTCTATAGGTATATGAAAACTATCCTGCTTATGATTTGTCTGAAAGAAAAGATTTCATTAAAAAGACTGTTAAAGAGGTAAAGTTTTTCATTTCTGCTGATTTAATTATGTTTTATATAAATAGAATATCAAGCTTCCTTTAATTTTTCTCAAAGTACTTTCTCAATCCTATTTCATCCCCATTAATCCTGTGAGCTAAGCAAGCTGCTAACATCACCACTCAACAGATGAGGGGAGTAAGAGGTACAGAAAACGTGTGACAAGTAGAACTACACCTCAGAGGACTTCTTGGTCAATACTCTTATTGTCATTTCACACACTTGATATTTTATTATTATGGGTTTTTTGTCCCTGTTACATACTTTCTTGAGCCAAGAAAGAATCTTGAATGTTAAGAAAATGACATTACATGCTGCCATTAAGAGTTCTCTTTCATATTGAGTAGATGTTTATTTTTTTGTTTTTGTTTTTTATTTACCAAGGCAAATATTTCCTGAATTCTTAGAATACAGTATTTCCCTCTTTGGTGATATAGTTATACATTTCTCTCTTCTCTTTATGCCTAAGGTATATACAGACTCTCTCCCCATCGCCCAACTCTCCCAGACCCTCACTCTTCCCTTCCCACCCTGTTCCTGTTAGTTTCTGGGCCGCTCCCCCCCTCTCCCCTCCCCCCCTGTCTCTCTCTCTCTCTCTCTCTCTCTCACACACACACACACACACACACACACACACAGATCTAAGAAAGGAAGTTAACACAATGTTCTGATATATATGTATATATATATATATTTTTTTTTTTTTCGTTTCAGTTAATTTCATGAGACAGAGATCATTTATAAAGGCTGCTGATTTGGATTGTTCCCGTGAATTCAAAGATCTGATAAACACCAGCAAAAAGAATGTATTTCCTTTTCTAAATCTTTGTTGGTTAAGCATTGTGTTAAGCAGAATTGACTGCTAACTTTGTGTCATAAGTGTTATGTAAAAATTTGTTTGAGTTCACCATTTTAAATTGCATTTTTATGCAGTTTTTTTAGTTAAGATTTTTGCATGGCAATGAATGTTCCCTGCTTTTTTTTTTTTTTTTTTTTTTTAATAGTTGTGTATTTTGTACATTTTGGATTTCTTTATATAAGGTAATGGACTCTTGGACTGTTGTAGCTTTTAGTGTGCTTAATATTCATAGCTTGCTAATGAAATACTTTTAATAATCAAGTAGAACAAAAGTTGTAACTATTAGCATCTTATATATGCAGAGTTTGAGTTATTGCAGTATTTGGTATAGAAAATATTTTGAATACACATTCTGTCTAATCTAAACTTAGAGTAGTGTGTTCATTATATTCAGGATATACAATATACATGCTATAAATATTTGGGTGACTAAATCTGAACTATCTAACATATACTGCAAATTATTAGCATGACAATTGGCATAGATGTTATTTTTGTACTTTTAAAAAACAGATTTGTTGTATATAAGGTTTTCATATTTCTTTGTGCAAATCAATTTTTAAATCTATGTATCTTTAGAATTATAACATGAAGTGTCAGTGTTTTGCCAGAAGGCTATGATGGAGCAGTGGAAGTGGACCTTATGAAGATAATACTGGAGGAGTAGTTAATTTACTCTTTCTTTTCCACTTAGTCCTGTTTTGCTTAGAAGTATAATCTGCCTATAGCTAGCTTTACAATATGACAGCAAATGCATTTTATATTCCAAGGATTAACTTTAACATATATATATATGTATGTATGTATGTATACATATACATACATATATATATATATATAAATGTATAAATCAAAACTGCTTCAGAAACTTTGGAGAAAAGCTCAGAAGAGTAACCATGTCCAGCTCATCATAAACTTGAACTCAGTTTCATTTAACTGAATTTTGCCCACATAAAATATATTATTATTCACAGGAAACAGACTGCTTCTGTAGTAATGATGTAGAAGTTAAACAAATGCCAAATGAAGATAATGTAGTTACCTAGTATTCGTCAGCAGCAGACCCGTGACTAAAAGTATTGCTCAAAGAAGCCAGTAGTGCATTTATTTTTACATTAATGGATTGATATGTCACATCAGGGTTGTTGGAGTATAACTTTTGGCCAATCAAGATGTTAGTTGATCACAACAGAAGGATTAATTTCTACTGCATGTGATTCTTCATGAGACTAAAATAACACATTTTATATTTTATATAGACCATATCTTAAATCATTTTGCCAGATGAACTTGTATCTAATTCTGAAACAATTTTGATTTGTTAAAGGGAGACATTTGACCTTTGAAGCATTTGAATAGAAGCTTTTCATTGTCTTTGTATCAAAGGACAGTGTAAATTGCTGAAATGTTGAGTTTGAATGGTGTTTTCCATGTGGCATACTGGCACTTGTGTTTCCTTATAATAGGACGTTATATTTTACTTTTTTCCTTGGATGACAGTTATTAGAATGTTAGGGTATGCTTATTAATTCAGATAATTGGAATAAGCTACTTTAAACTAACCTTAAAGCAGGTCCCAAAATTGACTTCTGATTTTAAAATAAAATTTCATTTTTTTCCTGTGAAACTTGTCATTGAAAAAAATTAAAATTGTGAGTATTGAATGTTATATTTAGTCTTTTGCATTTGATTCTTATATCCTGTTATCTTTTGAGAAACTAATTATGGGGATTAGCAAATATAAAAAAAAAAAACCAAAACAGCTTTTTATTAAAAAAAACCCTCATCAAAACCCTTAATTATTTGACATTTTTTCTACTTTTAGTAAAAAGTTACAATGCTATTTTAACTCTTAGAAGTAAAGGTTCCACAATTTGTTGTTCAGGGATAAATAATGGATTCAAATCACCCTCAGTCTTCTCTGTCTAGAATGATAATATATAAAATAATGATCCAGAGAATGTTACTTAGTTTATTATAATTAGGTTACATTTTAGGAAGACTTTTTAATCATTTGAAATGAAAGAGGTCTGTTTAATTAGGGGTTTTTTTTTTTGGCTAGAGTAATAACACAGGTTTCATCATATCTATGATTTTACAATTCTTTATATAAAGTAATAATTCCTTGAGAGTTGGTAGCTCTTAGTGTACTTTAATAGTTTATGAAATCTTTTAATATGCAATCCCCCCCTCTCCCAAAGGTGGTGTACTTGAAGGCTTGAGAAGTGTGTGGTTACTTTATCTGATCATAATCATTACATTTCTTCCTGTAGGTTAAGTTCTCCCAAATGTATTCATTTTCTCCACAACTAGCAATCTCTACTCTTTAATCTTTGCCAATCTCACTCATGCCTTGGTTTCACTCTCCTCCCTTCTAGATTTAACTTCTTGTGAGCCAGTTCAATCCTACATTTGTATTGTTGAATCTTTTTCCTTTGGCTTTATCCATCACCAAATCCCATCCTCCTGCTTCCAATAATCCTAATAGTCCGGCAGCTTTTCACTGTATCAGCTACAAATACATCAAGTGGGCACTGCTTTTACTTCTCTCTACCTGGTTCTTTTTTTTTTAATCCTACTCTTCACATCAAATATTTCTAGTTTCTATTCCTGTAAGGCAATTTGGGTAAAGAACAGCTGGGGTAACAGTTAAACCTTTTAGTAGAAGAGAACAGATGCCAACAGGGAACCGTCTCATTGTGCATGGTCACCTTTGCTTTGGTTCATGAGCAGCACTCAGTGGAGTACCTGGACTTGGGACTGTGAAATGGTTTTCCACTCTGGGCAAAGACCCAGAGCAAGTGTTAGACAAAAAGCCAGCTGGCACCAATAAGAGACTGTACTGTCATCCCTAGGGAAGAGAGTAGTACAGTAGAGACCATTGAAATGAGGATATTTTCTAAGTTGTCTTCATGAAAAATGGGGGACAGATATATAAAATTTAATTCTAACTGTACTACATAACAAGAAGTAGGACTGGAAAGATGTGAAAATGCTTGGTCTGTGTATTCATGTATATTTTGGTCAAGGAAAGGGATAATCCATACTGTTTGACCAGTTTTTAACAATTCACATGCTGTCCTCAAACCTACCTTGTAACTGTCCCTTCTCATAGTTTACTACAAAAACCCAAAACCATGTGTTAAAGAACTTTCCTTGTATCAATGGCATCAACTTGTCCTTTTTATCAATACTCCAGCCTGATGGTCTTTTTCTTGCCAAAGCCAACTCCTCTATACATATTTCCGGTTCTATATCTTACCTCCAGTAGTCACAACATTATACCCATTCTAACTTAAACATTATTTTCTGATTTCTTGCTTAAAACCACATTAACATTTCTGTTCTTTGGGGAGGGAAAAAAACCCTTGGTAGATAGATCCCAACTGTCT
Organism: Sminthopsis crassicaudata; assembly: GCF_048593235.1. NCBI lineage: Eukaryota > Metazoa > Chordata > Mammalia > Dasyuromorphia > Dasyuridae > Sminthopsis > Sminthopsis crassicaudata. The sequence goes on along the minus strand of NC_133617.1, from coordinate 181,137,420 downwards.
CCTCAGCCATCTTCTATGAAAAAGCATCTACATTTGGTGCCTCTACTTTTTCTCTGCAATCTTTCTTCCAAACTTATTTTGGATTGCCTTACTTTTCCCCACTCTAACCTACTACACAATTGCCAGAGTGATTTTTCTAAAATCTGAATTTGATCAAGTAACATCTCCCCCATTCGGTAGACTCCAAGGCTCCCTATTATATTTAGAATTAATTATAATAAGCCTCCTCTATTTGGCATTAAATCTCCTCACCATCTGAACCCTTTCAGCCTTTCTAGTCTTCTTACACATTACATGCATTTTGCAGTCCAGCCTAGTTATTCCTTGTACACAAAATTCCCATTTTCTATGCTATGGCACTGGCTCTTCCCACATGTGTGAAACCGACTCCCTTATCTTTGTCTCTTGGAATCAGTATACTTCATGGTTTTCAGAAGGTGGGTACACACTGGTTTTCAAAAGTTCATTTCTCATCTTATTCAATAAGGATTACCCCAACACGGAACAAAACGTTTCCAACAATCTACTTAGAGGTAGATTTCAGAGGTCTTACCTCAGTGGTTCAGAAATGTCAGATTTGGTATTGTGGCTATTCTTTATATTAAAGTTTTGGGTTCTGCGTAGTTACCAAAAGTAATTCAGTCCCAAGGGAATATTCTTTAAAATACTGGGGGCATTTTCTGTTAATAAATCATATGTTGGAATAGAAAATACTTATTAGGTAAATTTACTTCTGAATTCCACCCTTTTGCATATTTAATTCCTCTAGGGCCAAGTAGAAAAACAGTTTTTCAGATACTTGGAGAGCTGTCATCCCTTTAATATGCTTCACCATTTTTTTAATTGCTCCATATGCCTTGGGAGATGAAACAGACTTATAAATAACAGTTGTTAGTAGTCATTTAATTTGATCAATGTAGCCAAGTAGATGAATATTTTTAAAATACTTTTTATTGGAAGATGATAAAAGACAACAAAAATACCAGTAATGAGTGAAAATAACAGCTTTTCTTCAAGGTGTCATGTTTCTCAGTATGCAGCTATATGCACCAAATAAAACTTGTAAACTTGAATTGTTTTAACTCAGCAATAAGTCTTGTTATAAATCATTTTCTCTATTTGGTTCTATTTGAGGATTGGCATCATATCTTAATTTCCTCTTCATGTTTTTAAAAGTATGAGTGTGAAAACAACAAGAAGGTCATTTTGGCAGGGCAATAGAGTTTGGGAAGGAGTGAAGGATGGACTCTAAAAAACTTATTGATGAAGTTTCCCAAGACATTCAATGAAGATAAATCAGGAAAGTGACTACAACTTCAAAAAAATTCAAAAGCTTTCTAGAAATGGTGATGAATATTTAAATGAGCTAGAGGATCCTTGTGCATTTTAACCAGTCTTTCAGAAATAGGAGCATGATAAAATAGAAAAAGCATTAAACTTGAAGTTTGGGCAGGTAATACATAAAACTAAAAAAGGTTAGGGTTGGGTTATAAAGGACTTCAAATTTCAGACAGGAGTTGATATTTGATGTTGGAATCATTACAAAGCCATTTGAGTTTGAGTAAAGGTATGACAGACCCGTGCTTTAGGAAAATCACTCTGGATGTTGTGTGGATAAAAAAAAAGCCAGGAAGAGGCAATAAACTAGATAAAAGGTGATGAGGGCCTAGTTAGGGTGTTGACAACTTAAGGAAGGAGAAAGGGCCTTATTTGAAAGGTAGACATGTGACAGGAAGAGATGGCAATTGCCTGTGTAGAATAGGTGGAAGGAATGAATGAATGAATAAAAAAGGATTTACTAAGCATTATGTACCCGCCCTGTACTTAGAGCCCAGGATACAAACATAAAAGTGAGTCACTACTCTCAAAGAGAGTTTACTGAGAGAAAACACTAGAGGATTCAGCATGTAGATAAGTGGTTTTAGGGTTCCATAGAGATATAGGTGGCAAAGTGATAGGGATTCTGTAGGGCATAGTAAGGTAGATGGGAAAGACTTTACATTTACTGGAGAGCTTATAGTTTGTGATTCCTCCAGGTAAATCATGTGCATTCCATAGGTGAGAAGGGCCTGAAGAGAGCTGGTTCATCATTTTGGGGAAGGAGAAAGTGGAGATTTGGGGTTTGCGACAGGGATGGATGAGGTGTCTTGTTTAAGAGAAGGGGCCAATGTGTTAAGGTTGAGGATGGCACCTTGTGATATTCAGGTTGTCTAAGTGCCTAGATGGCATCTAACTGATCTAGAGGAAGAATGATGGTCTGCTCAACAGAAATAGAAATATTTAGACAGAATAGAGAAATAAATTAGGATATCTACCAGCTAGCTATATCACAACCTCTCCAAATTTGGGCAGTGGCCCCAACTAAAATGGAGAAGAAAATGGGTCCCACAGTCACTGCCTTGAATATACACCTCTTTTTTGGGGGGTATTTAATCTCTTTTTTTTACTATTTCACATACTGTTTGGTGACTAATAAATATAAGGCAAGGAGATAACAGAAAACGAGTAGATGTATGCTCACCAGAGTTCTTGCCATTGTGGATGAAGGAAATCTAGCTCAGAGTTGAAGTAAAGGAGTTGTTCCTACCAACTGTACACCTCATTTTTTTAATGGTTATTTTCCCCCAGTTACATGTAAAAACAATTTTAAAAATTTTGAATTCTAAATTCTCTCCCTCTCCACCCTCAATTAAGAAGACAAGCAATTTGATAAAATAAATGGTATAGTCATGCAAAGTATTTCCATGTTGGTCATTATGAGAAAACAGATTAAAATAAACTTCAATCTGTATTCAGATACCATCAATTCTTTCTCTAGGGATGGACAGTATTTTTCATCATATGTCCTTAAGAGTTGTCTTGGATTGGTGCAGCTCACTTTCTGAGGAGCTTCTGGAGCAGCCATAATGTGACCTGAGACCAAGGGGGAAGAGTTGCCTAGTGGGACCTGTGCAGCTGCTGCTGAGGGTGCCCTATCTTCAGTTGGAAACCTACAATGATAGGAGGTGTAGTAGGAAAGTATTAGCAGGGCAATCACGAGTGATGGGTAGATAAAACTGATGGGAAAGCCCCACTTTTGACTTGGTGAGATGTAACCCAATCTCCTATGCTGTAAATGGTGGAGTACAAACCACTTTTGCTTCATGCCATGATCTCCCACTTTGGAAACTATTTTTTAGTCTTCAATCCTTATCCTGTCCACAACAGTAGTATGATTTTGTTAAGAACCTTGCTAAAGGGGCAGCTAAAGGTGGCACAGTGGATAGAGCACCAGCCCTGAATTCAGGAGGACCCGAGTCCAAATCTGGTCTCAGACACTTAACACTTCCTAGCTGTGTGACCTTGGGCAAGTCACTTAACTCCAGCCTGGGGGGGGGGGAAACGAACTTTGCTAAAACCTAGACAGATGAGTCTGTATCCATGCACCCACATGGGAAGAAGAATGCATTCCAATGATTATCAAAGATATGAGGTTTGTTTGAATACTTGGTCACAATGAAATTACGCTAGGCAGTTAGGTGATGCAGTGGAAAAAGTACATAGAATCTGAAATACCCCGACTTCAAATCCTGCTTCAGATATTTACCTGTGTGACCCTGGACAAGTCACTTAATATGTTTCCTCATCACTAAAATGAGGCATAGTAATTACTTCCCAGAGTTGTAAGAACACAAAAATCAGATACTTTAAAATTTCTTGGCAAGCCACATATAACTATTATTATGGCTTTGTGACCATTGCTTCTTTTTCTAAATGTTCACTCTTTCAAAATGTTCTGAAATTTTAACAGAAATTGACAAGTTCCTAGTTGTATAGTTTTTTTTGTTTTTGGTTTTTTTTAGGACATGTGTCCCTTTTTAATTCAGTTCTACACTTCTCATTCACCAATCTTTCAAAAATCACCAGCAGTGAATGAATGTGGCAACTACAAATTTAAATAATTATAATAATCTGTTAATACCTGAGAATATTATCCCTTTAGGATTAGTGATTTGACCTCATTAAGTGCGGGTAGTTTTCTCATGATTATCAAAATTCCCTTTTCCCTATTATTCCCTATTATGTCTTCAAGTCCAAAAAACTTGGTAGAAAAAAATTGAGTGTCTGCCTTCTCTTTACTGTCAGCAATTGTAAAATTAAGTCTCCTGTCTCTTTTCCTCTTTTCCCAAGTATAGCTAAAACAGTGTTTTTTGATACCATCTTTTCCTCACCAAGCTCAGTTCATTTGGAGCTATTGTACTAGTGACACTTTTCCAGGATCATATCATACTTATGTTTTAATTTTTAATTTATAAGCCTTGAATTAAGGCTTATACTTTTATTTTTAAATCTTGCCAACTTGGTGACTTTAATTTTTCTCTAATGAAATGCTACTAATGTAGGATGGAATCAACCCTGGGATCCAGCACTTGGCTGGAAAGGCTTCAGGGATGCAATGATAGATTATTGCCTGAAGACCAGCCTAAGTTCTAAGAAGTTTATAACTGGAGTTAAAAATTTTTGTCAACCAACTCCTGAAAAATTATGTAAGTTCAGCACTCATAATACTAAAATCCCAGATACTATATTCTGGTTTTCATGAAAGTGTATATAAAAGCACTTGGACTATAAAAAGATTATCAGCTCAGTGATGTGATAAGAATAGTAAAAAGAGACTATAGAGTTGGTTAGGAGTGCTTAACCTAGGTTAAATTGTTTCAACTCATGGAAGGCAGTATGCATGTATAAAATCATTTGGCCCTCCTGGTTTGAACATCGATCAGAAATTAATAAAACACATTTTACAAAAAAAAAAAAAAAAGACATTTCCAGTTTTATTACACATCTTTAACATAACATAGTCACACAAAAGAACATGCTCTGCATTCAAACAATATACTTAAAAAAAGGCTCACTGTATATTTACAAGTCTTTGTAGACAAAATGGAAAGACATGCACATTCAAGTCCCAAGATTGAGAAAAAGAATATTGTGGCCTGTTAAATAACAAAGCGTCAAACCAGAGACTATTAGTTCTGAAACAATGAATGTTTCAAAATATAAACATTTACTAGAATTTTTCATGTAGGTATGTTTTTCTCCCACAACTTAAAAAAGTAGTTTTTTAAATATCCTCATATACTGACATAATTTAGTTGTGAGGGTAAGGATGTGTGTGTCTGTATGTATGTATATCTATCATTCAACCTTGATGCTTTACACTGATAATTTAACTCTTGCCATATCTTTACTATGTTCAAATAGTTAAAGGTGTAACAGTCCAACTAATACCAATGTTCTCTTATAGAAAAATTTTAATTGTAATTCTGAAATTTTAATTTATCCCCTTTAACAATGAAAAAAGAGTTTTGGTTTGGTTTTTTTTGGTTTGGTTTTTGTTTTTTCAGCCTACTCTGGGAATATGCTTGAACCTGTTTAGGTTTTTTTTTTTTTTTTTTTTTTTTTTAATTCAAAAAATTGCTTTTAAATTTTTCCTCATATGTTTAAGGTAGATAATTGTGCTAGTGATATATCCTTAAGGTTCAATTTTTAAATCACTGAAAAACAAGTTAAATTGCCATCTTTGGATTAGAAAAAACAAACAAGTTATAAATATTCCCAGACAGTTTACATTGGAGATTGTGATTAATCTGTATTCACAATGGGACATCATTTGAACATAAATAACACAAAATAGCTTTCAATGGTCACAAGGCAAGTCTCATGAAAATGTTATTTTAAAGTAACATTAAACTAAGCAGTGTATAATCAAATTAAGTATTGTTTCTAGGTGCATGTGTGCTTGCATGTATATGTACATGTATATGTGTGTGCACTCATGTGCTTGCGTGTATGTGTGTGTATAGAATGGGGTTAAATCTAAAATGGGGGGAGAGAGATTAGGAAATTCTGACATTTTTCTGTAACTTTCCACTGGACCTGCCTATGGAATACTCTGAGCAGAGATCTATTAGAAGATATATTCCAGTTATTTGTGTCTTAATTCTAGTAAAAGTCTTTTCTAAATTTTACAAAATTATTTTCTCAAATCTTCAAAAGTGATTGCCATTCTTAAGGACATTTCAAGTATGTTTACCATGAAGTTTGGCTTCAAAAAAAAGAGCCTTTTTAATGCCACTTTAATACAAAACTAAATAAAGTTTATTTCCGATTCTCAGTTATTCAGGCTAATTTCCTAAGCAATTCAATGGTTTGAGAAATTTGCTTTTGAGAAGAGATTACTTTTGGCTCTCTTCCAAATGTGACTGAACAAATCGAAAATGTTTTATCATAAAAGATTTCTAAAATTTAAATACCCTCCAAGTAGCCAACAGGAAGAAATATGTACAGTACAAAAAATAGTTTCAGAGTTTCGGCTTATCTTTGATTAAAGCAAAGATCTGCATAATGCCTTCTCTGTTATCCAAGGTATAAATAAAAGCTTAGTTTTAGGGACATACAAAAGTCTTAAGGCTCATGTGGTAAAGAGGATGAATTTTCATGATTTAGATTCATGGCTACATCTAGGTGGTTCAATGGTTCCTTTAATTTTTCACTTTTTGAAGGTGACACGCTGGATGAAACAAATTTTAATTGTCTCCAACCATGAACCTTACTTTAAGACACAAGGTCATTAAATGTCCATAGCCTTACTGTCTGAAACACAAAAGGCTATAGGCATAATGTGAGCTAGTTAAGAGGAAAAGTCAAATATAAGTGCTAATATTTTTCTGTGGCTAGTGCTTCCATATTTAGTGCTAAACAAACATCAATACATCACAATAGAAAATTTTCAATTTCTGATATCCAAAAAGTTTTAAGAAAAATCAGTTGAAACACAGTGTCCATCTTTGTTTGTAATGTTTGTCCATTAGGAGAAGGAGTTGGGTCCAGAGATAAACAGAATTAAAATGCTGCTATCTTGCTTGCTTCTCGTACACCACTCAGGTATGCCCCTGTGACTGTTTGTGGAAAGTGCCTATTTGTTGCCTGTAACACAGTATGAATGAGATCAGATATAAAAAACTGGGATAATAAAGTAAAGCATGCTCTAAAAGTTACAATTACAAATGGTCACACAAAGCAAGGAAAGAGATCAGATAGAGTTCGGTAGAACTTAAATGAAAAATTTTACTCTATAGACATGTAGCACATAAAGTCATTCTCAACTAACATTTTACATTGATATTTTGATAAGATCATCATAAGGATTATAGTTAAATACTATAATGACACTATAAGGTGATCACTGTCCATTTACCAACATAGTACTAACAACTGTCTATAAGATAATTTCTTTTAATATTTTTATTGAACCAATTAGTAATATTAAGTATGATATTTTTATACTAGAAAATACTAAGATGAACATACAAACAGCAAGTAAGCACACAGTGTGAACATAATACTCCTATAGTTAAGAGATAATTTTTCTAGATGCTATCACAAATGTGTCTGGTACATAACTGTTTATTTAACCATTTTTTCCTTGGTCCTACAGAGAGCCACAGAACATTAATAATAAAATTAACCAAATATGATTGGATGTTGGGGAATTAAGTCACATACCTCACCAGCAAAAAATATAGTGCGTTGTATGTCTTCTGCTAGGATGTCATAAGCTTCACCAGTTCCACCTGTCTTTACAAAACTATATGCCATCTGGATCCATGGCTCTGTATTCCACCGAGTAACAAAGAAGTTTACTGGGTCTGGTATTTCCTGTGTTGACCAGAAATTAAAAAAAAATATTATACAACTGGAACTGAACTTAAACAATGGGGGGCAGGAGAGAGGAGAGAGGATAGAGGAGAGAGAGAAGAGAGAGGAGAGGGGAGAGGGGAGAGGGGAGAGGGGAGAGGGGAGAGGAGAGAGGAGAGAGGGGAGAGGGGAGAGGGGAGAGGGGGGAGAGAGAGAGAGAAGAGAGAGAGAGAGATTCATTTTCTCATACTTAAGTCTCAGTATGACTTCCTAAATATTATGTCTTGACTCGGATTTCTAGTGGCAAAAAATGTTGTTTGGAAATTGGAGGGTAGTGGGGTGAGGAGAAAACAAGTAAATAGCTATTGGCTGAAAATATTTCATAAGGTTATTTGCAATCAATTATAATAAGCAAAGATGGCCTAATGTCTGATTAAACAATGTGTATAGGCCCCCTAGCATACTGGATAATGAATTCACCTCAAAGCTGGGACAATCTGAATTCCAGTCTTACTTCTGACACATAATGGTCTAAGTGACCCTGAGCAAATCATTTAAGCTCTTGAGTGCTCAGGACAACTAACTCATGACTACAAGTTTCAGAGAAAGGACTTATTTGCAGAAATCAATATGGAACAGTTCCCTATATATATCAATAAAATTAGAAATCTAGTACCTAAGCTTTATCCTATGGACTCCCCTCTTCCCCCCCAAAAATAGAAAAAAAAAATCAGGATATATAAAATATTATGAGGCAGTTTCTTTGCAACTATTACTGTCCCCATTCTTAAATTAAAGGTAAAAGGTTAAGTGAATCCTACAATGAGTATTAGACCCAGGCAATGAAGCCTGGTGGGCTAATTCTGCATCCAATGTTTTCTACAGTATAGACAGCGAGGTGGTACATCAGGAAGAGCTGACTTCAAATATAGCCTCAGATCCTTACTAGTTATACACCCTGGATGTCACTTGTTTCCTCAACTGTAAAATGGGGATAACTGATTCTCAAGGTTGTTGCAAGAATCAAATGAAATATTTGCAAATGCTTAGCCCAATGCCTTATTAAATTTTTCTTCCCTTTACCTCCTTCCTTCTCTCCCTCCACTCCCTCCCTCTGAACGTAGTGATGTCATGACACATGGCAGATGCTATTTAAATGCTTAGTTTCTCCTTCCCTTTTCCCACTACACTCAATTTTATCACTATGAAAGGACACTGAAGAAAGCAGTATAGTTGTAAAGACTAAAGTGTGTATATGCTCTAATATATTTAAGTAAACATACTGACACCTAAGAGACAGTAAACAAATCTCCATTCTACTTCCAACGCTTATCAGAACCTCTTTCTCAGGCCTAAAGAATTACCACTTGTGTCTTGGAGGGTTTCAGCTTCTCTAAGCTTGTAAACTAAAAGAGATTGGAGAGGTAGAGACAGGCTTCCAGGTATCCTAAATTAGTATTCTTAATACATTTTCCCTATAAGAAACTTTACAAATGATAGTGAAATTAAAAATTAGAAAAGCTGCTGGAAGGGAAAGATCCAACTATCTGATCTTATCTTTGCTACTATGTGATTCTGGGCACATCATTCACTCTGGATTTATTTCCCTTTACATAAACTAAGAGTTGGACTACATGACCTCCATTGTTCCTTCTAGCTTTAAATTTTGTCACTAATATTATACTTTAGGTACATGATGGGTTGAATAGTCTTTTGTGGGCTAACCTGTAAACCTAACCAAACTTTGTAACACTATTTCCCATGGGAAGGGGGAAATATCAAATTCTAAACCACTTCCAAACTTTTGAAATAAAACTAAAAGACCACCTGAAGAAAAAGACTATTTGATCCAAATGCAAAAATTCAATTGAACAAGCCTTTTTAAGAGGCACTTTGCTAGGTATTGGAGATATATATATATATATATATATATATATATATGGAGAAAAGGATTCAAGCTCTGCCCTAAGAAGCTTATGTTCTATTGGCAAGAGGTGGAAGAATAGAGAGATGACACATACTTAGAAAAGTTAATACAAAGTATTTGAAGGAATGCACTAATAAGACAGAGGAGTACTAATAAAGGCCTCCTGTAAGAGAAAATACATGAGCTGAATCTTCAAGAACATAGGGCAGTGGTCCTCAAACTTTTAAAATAGTTCACTGTCCCTCAGACTGTGGGAGGGCCGGACTATAGTAAAAACAAAAACTCACACTCTGTCTCCGTCCCTCAGCCCATTTGCCATAACCCAGTGGGCCGCATCTGGCCCGCGGGCCGTAGTTTGAGAACCCCTGGATAGGGATTCCAACTGAGTGGATGTCCATCAATTTTAGAATGGCTAAATAAATTATGGTATATGGATGCTATGGAACACTATTGTTCTGTAAGAAATGACTAGCAGGATGAATACAGAGAGGCCTAGAGAGACATGAACTGATGCTAAGTGAAATGAGCAGAACCAGGAGATCATTGTACAGCAACAAGATTATAAGATGAGCAATTCTGATGGATGCAGCTCTCTTCAACAATGAAATGACTCAAATGCAATGATGAGAACCATCTACACCCAAAGAGAGAATCATGGGAACAGAGTGTGTAACCCAACATAGCATTCTCACTTTGTTATTTGCTTGCATTTTTTTTTTGTTTGTTTTGTTTTCTTCCTTCTTATTCTGATTTTTCTTTTTTTTTCCCCCTGAGGCTGGGGTTAAGTGACTTGCCCAGGGTCACACAGCTAGGAAGTGTTAAGTGTATGAGACCAGATTTGAACTCGGGTCCTCCTGAATTCAAGGCTGGTGCTCTATCCACTGCGCCACCTAGCTGCCCCTTAATCTGATTTTTCTTGTGCAGCAAGATAACTGTATAAATATGTATACATATATTGGATTTGACATATTTTGACATTTTAACATGTATTGCACCTTCTGCCATCTAGGGAAGAAGGTGGGGGGAAGAAGGGGAAAATTTAGAACAGAAGATTTTGCAAGGATCAATGTTGAAAAATTACCCATGCATAGGTTTTATAAATAAAAAGCATTAATAAATAAAAAAAGAAAATAAATTTTAAAAAAAGAAAAAAAAGTATAGGGATTCCAACAGAAGACAGTGAAGAAGGTATGCATATTTCAAGCATAGGAGAAAACCTATCAAATAGCACAAAGGTAGAAGACAGAGTGATAAGAGAAATTAATAGGCCTGTAAGATTGTAAGGCAAAATATGTGAAGAGAAATAACAGGAGTGTGGAGGGAGGAGTCTTGAGAGGTTAGCTGGAACCAGACTCTGAAAGGCCTTGAAATGACCACGGTCTTTCCATTTTTGCCTAGTGACAGTGTATATAACCACAGGAACTATTTTAGCAAAGAAATGACACTGCTTCAAGAATATTAAATTTGGTATCTGCGTGAGGGAGGAATTGGTGCAAGAAGAGAAGGAAATCAGACATCCAAATTAAGAGGCCATTATTATAGTCCAGGTGAGAGCCAATGAGGGTCTGAAACTAGTCTTGTGGCCATGTGACTGGAGAGAAGGTGATGAAAGCAAGAGATACCATGGATGTGTAAAATTCAAGACTTAACAACTGACAAGAAGTTCTGAAAAGCAACTTATTTGCAACCTAACTCATGATCTCAGATAAATCACTTCACATTTTCATGTCTGCTTCATACATTAGATCAATATTAACTTGACATCCATGCATAGACTCCTGTGAGGATTATTCAACTGATATGTGAAGATCACCTAAAGCTTTCTGTGGGGAGGAGGAAGCTGCATTCTTCTTAAGGGAAAAATTATATACCTGATATTTGTGCACATCATGTAGCAGAAAACACCAGAATTGACATCAAAAGACCTGGATTCAAATCTTGGTTCTGCTACTTGCCATCTGTGCAATCTGAGACAAGTTATTTCCCCTCTGTATGTCTTGATTTTCTTTACAGTCAAAGTGAGATGGGCAGCCAAAGTAATATCCAAGATCCCTTTCAAATCTGAAGATTAACCTATGATTGCTAGAATTCTATATAAATTACATCCTTAAGGAAACCATAGCTATAAGTTCGCTAAAGTTTGAAAAATTATATACAGTTCTCAATACAAAGTGATATACTGGAGCTTTCAAATTTCAAACTGAGAAGAAATTTCCAAGATAACCACAGAAAAGGAGACAACAGGGTGAATCATCGATTTTTAGCTAACATTGGGGAGTAAAAAAGTAAAATTTATGAAAACATTAAAGAATACATAGTTCTCTTAATTCTTTTCCTTTTTGACCAGTTTTAGTCTTGCAAAGAATAATAGATTAAATTACTGGATAGAATCTCTTTCTCATTTTGAAGAGTCTTACCTGCTCTTTGAACAGTTCCCGAAGTGTGGCCATACACTGTTGTAGGACTTGTTTATCATCCAGGTTCTTAATGGATGCTACAGCCTCTCCAGTAATGACTGACATCAAAACACTATATTTACCCTAAAAAGTACCAGGAAAAACATTGCTTCCTTAATTTTTACAAAAACTAAACCTATCTTCTTTCCAACTTGCTATTCCAAGATGACAAAAGGGAGAGGGAGAGAAGGACTGCGGGAGAGAGAGGGGTGGGGAGGAAGGGAGGGAAAGATAGAGGAGGGGGGGTAGAGAAAGAATTTATTTCCTTTCCTCAAAATGACTTTTCCTGTTTTTTCCACTCACCAATTCCATCGTTTACTTAATTTCACTCCTATTTAGGCATCTGCAGTGATATGCAACTCTTTATTTAACATGGGTATTCTTCCCTCCACAAAGGACTAAGTCACTCTCAAACCTGTGATCTTGTTGGTCTTTCCTTACATAGTTTCATAATAATAATAAAGTGTGGTGGAAGATTGAAAAAATGCAAAAGTTTAGGGCCAGAAAGAGATTTAATTGTTAAAGGCCCTTTCCTGCATGATACAGAAAGTCTACTACTTATTTCCATATAAAAATTGATGAACTTCAGAAACAGAGGCTCCAAAAATAAGTTTATACAACAGCAGCAATAACAAAATACCATAAATTGTACAATGGTCTCAAGCTTCAACTATGGTTGCAGTAGTACAATCATTTCTACCCCTTTCTTATTCCAGAGTTCCTTTTTTTTTCTGTCAGTCAAAATCTCACCTAGACACAAGACTATTTTCTTGTAGTAAGACAATCTCACTAAATATGCTTATAGATGTTTAAATTTTCAATGATTTGAGCACCATGACAGTAATTTGATAAGGAATTATTCCTAACTGACCTGAAATAAATACATGCTATCCCCAAATTCTCATATTCACTTTGAGTCTCAGAATCTTATACTCTAGGAAAATAAGGGTTTCCCATAAACACACAGCCCTCCCCGCCTTAGAATGCAAATCCCTAAGTAATGTTTCTTATATTCTTTACATAAAACAGTGTTTAGTCTTGCAAATATTGAGTAATCAAACCAAATTCTGGCTAGAATAAGAAAACTCAAACCACATTACACATATCTCATACCTGAGGATCCATATCATAAAATACAGCAAAGAGTCCACGCTTACTGGAACAAGGAGGAACATGGCCAAAAAAATCAGCTCTTTGAATCTTACTGTCCCAAAATCTATAAGGAAATTCCAAGGCAATCTAGGGAGTAGAAGAAAGAGTAGTTTGTTTTTTAACTGTTAAGTTATTACAATGCTAATTTCCCACATTTTAGCATCTTCTCTTTTGACTGACAGACTCATATGAGATATCCTTTAATATCAAGATTTAGGGAAGGACAGTGATACTAAAACAAGTACAAATGAATCCCAGTTTCAGATATCATGTCATTCAAAAAAAAAAAGACCAAAAAGGAAGATGGGTTTATTACATCACAAAGAAGATGCATAGGCTTAGGAGACTTATAGTGTAGGGAAAAATGTTTTAAATTACTATTGATTAGAATCATCTTAAATTTGCATTTCTCTAATGTACCACTTCACTACTCTCAGATTGGCTGAGATGACATGAAAAGGATAACTACAAATGTTGGAGGAGATGTAGGAAAATTGGGATAATAATGCATCGTTGGTGGAATTGTAAACTGATCTAACTTTATGGAGAGCAATTTGGAACTATGCCCAAAGGGCTATCAAACTTGTACATAGTCTTTGATCCAGTGGTGTCTGTACCCAAAAAGATGATAAAAAAAAAAAGGGAAAAGGGCCCAAATGCAAAATGTTTGTAATAGCAAGGAACTAGAAATTGAGTGGATGCCCATGAACTGGGGAACTGCTGAATAAATTATGGTATATGAATGTAATGGATATTATCATTCTGTAAGAAATGATCGGTAGGATGATTTTAGAAAAGCCTGGAAAGACTTCCACAAACTGACACTAAGTGAAGTGAGTAGGACCAAGAGAACATTTTACACAGCAACAAGACTGTGTGATGATCAACTGTGATAGACATGGCTCTTTCCAACAATGAGGTGATTCAGGGCAATTCCAATAGACTTGTGATGGAAAGAGCCATCTGCATCCAGAAGAGGATCTTAGGGACCCGAAGGTGGATTTTGATAATATTTTCACCTTTGTTGTTATTGTTTGTTTTTTTGCTCTTTTTTTTTTTTTTTAAACTTTTACCTTTTGATCTGATCTTTTTCACAGCATGACAACTATAGAAATATGGTTAGAAGAAATGCGCATTTAACCTATATTGGATTGCTTGCTGTCTATGAGAAGGGGTAAGGGAAAGGGAGGGAGAAAAATTTGGAACACAAAGTTTTGCAAAGGTGAATGATGAGAACTATCTTTGCTTATTTTGGAAAAATAAGCTATTAAGAAAAAAAAAAGTTATAGTGTACATCAATGGAAGTAATAATGACATCATAAATCCTCTGAATCATTCCTGCCAACCTCATTTAAAAGCAGCCACATACAAGCTAATATGGTCACATACATGGTCTTTAACTGTATGGACACTACTAAAGGAGCAGGTAAGAGCCTCAAAGACAAATATGGATCCTTATACTAGTTAGCATTGACCAAGTTAAGTGGCAAAATTAAAGATGGAAAGAAATAAAATCTGTCTCAGTAGAAATATAATAAAAAATACTCAGATTTAATATATACTAGCTGTATGAACATAAAGTCCCTTAATCCCTGGTTTTCAGTTTCTTCTTTTGTAAAATAGAGATAATACTTTCACTATCATATCATTTATACATATAGATTTTATATTTATAAACCTTAAAGGACTATCTAATGTGAGTCACCCATTATTAGTGATAGGAACTAGACCTATGATTTTGTTATTAGAGGGAAGTCTAAGGTGAGAAAACCATCAACGCAAACTTACTGTCTCAGAAAAATGTCTAGAGCACCAAAAGATTTAAGTGGTTTACTCAGGCTCACAGAGTTAGTTAAGTGCCACTGGTATTTCAAATTGAGATCTCTATTCACCGTCTTACTACCTCACTTATTAATAGATAGGAATTGTTATTTATTGGCTCAAGAGTCATAGACATCTTGGCTAACTTTCTTGTTTTATGGGTATTCTTAGACAACTCTGATGGTTATTACTTGTGTGACCACAGGCAATTCAACGCTACACTATCTTCCAATCTTTTCATATCACCCAGTCGAGCCTCCATCTTGGATCGTTCTCATCATTCACTGACTTTCCTCCTACAAACATATTGAGTCAAAGTGGAGAAAATTACACAACCATTCTGACTAAATCCATTACAAATTTACATAATACAACCTCAAGTGGGCCCTTACAACTGCTATGCAATCCCAGCTCCTTTATCAATTCATTATCCTACTCTCCACAGCAACTTTTTTTTAAAATCCCTCCTCAAACTTCCCATGATTCTTTCCTCCACTACTCTTTCAGCCAAGAAGCTTGCCTCTTATTTTACAGAAAAAATTTATGCTTTTCACCAGGAGCTTCATTTCTCCTTTGTTCTTCATCACTTATCAACTCAGATGCCTTCTGCTATTTCAACTTCCCTCACTCTTGTTTCACATGTTAAAGTGATCTTACTCCTTACCAAGGTTAGCCCCTCTACTTGTTCAAGTGATTTCATTTAATCCCATCTTCCCTCCAACAAAATTCCCCTGCCCACTACCCTCCAAGTGTCATCCCTACTCTAGCACCTATTTTCAATCTCTACTGCTCACAAATATGCCCATGTCTTTCCCATCCTTAAAACTCTCACCTGATCTTTTTAACACTACTAACAATTATCATCCTGTATCTCTTCTGCTTTTTGTAGCTAAGCTCCTCAAAAAGGCTTTCTGCAATAGGTGCTTTCCCTATCTCTCCTCTTGTTCTCTAAACCTGTTACACTTTGGTCACTCTTACACAGTCTCCTTTCCTGGATTCTCATGTTCTCTGAGTTTCCTTAGGGTTATGTCCTGTGCCCTCTGCTCACTTTACTTGGTGATCTGACAACCCATATGGATTTAATTACCATCTCTCTGATAATGATTCTAAAATCTACTTATTCTGCCCCAGCCTCTGCTAACTTCCAATCTTGCACTTCCAACTGTCTTTCAGACATCTCAAACTGTATGTCCAGTACATCTTAAACCTAACAAGTCCAATGCAGAAGCATCATCTTTCCCCTAACCCTCTCCACTTTCCCTATTATTATAGAGCGTAACCTCCGGTTCACAACCTAGGAGTCATCCTCATCTCCTCCCTCTCTCTCATCTCCTCCCTCCATCTCCATGAAATCTGCTGCCAAGTCATGTCAGATTCACCTTTGCAACACCTTCCAAATATACCTCCCTCTCTTCTCTGCCACTGTCAGCACTCTAATGCAATGCTTCAATCACCTTATGACTAGACTACTGCAATAGCCTGCTGGTGGGTTTGTTCTTCCCACTATAGTGATTTTCCTAAAGCACAAATCTGACCATGTTATTTTCCTACTCAATGAAGTCCACTGGCTCCCTATTGCCTTCAGGATCGTATACAAAATTCTCTGTTTGTCATTCAAAGCTCCTCACAACCTACTACAGACGTTGCCAGTTTTCTTATACCCTAAATCCTCAGCACACACTCTTCAACTGAGTCTCACTAGACTACTGACTATTCCATAAACAAACTACTACATCTCTTGGCTCTAGGGATTTTCTCTGCCAGTCACTCATTTCTATAAATGCTCTTCTTCTCCAACTCCATCTACTGAATTCCACGGCTTCCTTTAAGTCCCAACTAAAATCTTGTCTTCTGGAACTTTTCCCAACCTCTCTTAATTCTACCTCCCCTCTAGTAATTGTTTCATATTTATCCTATTTGTAGTTTTCTTTGTATATATTTATTTGCATGCTGTTTCCCCCATTAGACTCAGGAATCTAATGTAAGCTCCTTGAAGGTAAGGACTATGTTTTACCTTTTTTGTGTATCCCTAGCACTTAACATAGTAATAAAGCTTGCCAAATAATTGATTAGCCTTCTTGGGCTTCAGCTTCCTCATATATAAAATGAGACAGCTAATTTACTAGAAGGCCTCTGAGCTTTAGATACATGATCTCCTGATCAATTATTAAAATCATTTGGCAAAGTTTATTTTGCAGTCTATTTCATTCACTGCCTTTGCTCCTACAAACATATTGAGTCAAAGTGGAGAAAATCACATAACCATTCTGACTAAATCCATTACAAATTTACATAATACAACCTCAAGTGGGCCCTCACAACTGCTATGCAATCCCAGCTCCTCCTTTATCAATTCATAATCCTTCCTAAATCCTTCCAATTTTAACTTGGAGTGATTATTGTAAGAAGTAAATAAAAAGCTCTTTTTAACTCATGCTGCTTCTAAATTTTAAAACAGTATATACCTTTTCTTTTTTACTGCCATATTAACATACAGATTTACTAAATGCCTACATGTAAGATTGTCCTGTTTTCATCATGGAAAAACTTATTTTGCTTATGACACAAAGTGGCCTCCCCCAGTGACTTGACTCCCAACAGAGTACCTTGTACTCTGAACTGTGTTCATACTGGTCCAAAGTCCAATGTCTCTTTGAGGAATCATTCCAGTTGGTATCTTCTTACCCAACCATTAACTCTTTTATAATTCACGGTGAATTCACTGAGCCCCCACCCCTGTCAGAATGTAATCCATGAAGAACAATGACAAATATGTAGTGATCTAGAAAACGTGGGAACATCTCACATACCAACTAACAGTGACCCTTTAATTCCAAAGGTGGACCAAAGTGATCAAAATTACCTTTTCAATGATTCCTGCTCCTAAACTGTTGATGGCTTTTGTTTTCTTCTCAGGCAATGGTGGGTTAAACTGAATAGCACCTTTCTGAAGCAAGGACAAAGGTACAGTGACTAAGACCTGTGGAAAACAAAACAATGAAGACATAAATGACCAAAGGCTATGAACAAACAATTTGCTAAGGAAGAAGCAAAAGAAAAAAAAAATACTCTGAATCACTAAAAATTAGAGAAGTGCAAATTAATGCTGCTCTGATTATCAGAATTCAATTATATTAACAATATGATGAAAAAGAAAATAATAAATGCTGATAGAGACATATACACACATATATTTGGACATGAATATTATGGTAATTTGTTTTGCTTGCCTATGTATATTCAGGAGCAAATACTCCTGAATCATAGATGGTCACTTTATTGATCAGAGTTCTTAAGATTTTCAAAGTATCTGTTTTTCTGGGATTTTCCCCCAGTGGTGAAAAGTTGGATGGGTAGGAAAGAAAATTAATTTTTGCTTATTGGAAAAAAAATTAATAAAAAAACTAATGCATACACATTTGGCAGATGAATGACATACGTGCTCTAAGAAGTTTATAAGTGAATTTGTAACACTTTTATGGTTTTAGAATCAGAAGAGGGAAATTTTTTTAAAAGCTTATAATAGTATAATGGTACTTCTTAACACACTAGCATACTATTTCTTCCACTGAAATGTATGATTAAAAAAATCAATAGGTAAAATGAACCGATTCAAATATAAGCCCCCAATCTGACTAATATAAAACTTATTGACTACTGGAGGATTCTGGGAAGATGGTGTAATAAATTGGTAAATTTCAAGCTCTCCTTATTTCCTCCACAAATAGAACAGATTTGCACCTTAGAGTCAAACATAAATGGTGAAAAACCAAAAAGTCTTGGAGCAGAACAAGGGCCTTCCTGATATAACTTGCCAAGATCTGAAGAAAAATCATTAACCTATCTGAAGTGCAAACTCCTCCAGGTTAGCTCCACAGAAACATCAAGTGGGATCCCTTGGACTAGTTAGGTGTGGCTGAAGCCTCAGCAGGAATTAGACACTTTCACCTCCTGCATTGTTTGTTGAATTGGGATTTGAATCCAGGAAGACAAAGTGAATCTCAGCTGACTGGAAATTGCTGCAAGGTGCAATCTTAGTGAAAGGGAGCCAGTATCTGGCCAGTGCAAATGCAACAGAGCAGGGCAGAGGCACCGCTCGCTGTGGGCACTTCCAAGAAGGTAGAGCTCTTGGTTTGGGGTTCCTAGGCAGAATGGAGAGCTGAAGGGAAGTTTGAGGCATCATCCACCCCATAATTAGAAGTACCTCTTATTTCAAAAAAATGAACTGGCAAAGAAGAAAGAACCCCACCATTGAAACATATTTTGGGAACAAGGAAGACTGGGATTCTTCTTCAGAGGAAGAAACTTTAATTAAAAAAAAAAAAACTTCTACCCCAAAAAGTAACATGAAATATCTCCCTGCCTAAAGAGAATTTATATAAGAACTCAAAAAAGAATTCAAAAATCAAATGAGACATTGAGGAAAAACTAAAGAAAAATTTAAAACCATCCAAGAAAAACAAGATTATGAAAAAAAAGTTAACTAATTAGAAAAGAAGGTATAAAGTCTCAAAGGTGAGAATAATTCTTTAAATATTGGAAACGGGTAAAGAAAAGCCATTGAAGCTATGAGAGAACAAGGAATAACAATCAGATCATAAAGAATGAGGAAAATAAAACAATGTGAAACATATAAGAAAATCAATAGATATGGAGAACAAACAAGAAGAGAAAATATATAAATAATTTGACTGCCAGAAAGTTTGACCAAAAAGAGAATCTAGACACAATAATGCAGGAAATAATCCTAGAAAACTATTCTGAAGTGATAGAACATGAGGGAAAAGTAGAAATAGAAAAAAAAATCTACTGATCAGCACCTCAAAGAGATCCTTTGTGGAAAACACAAAAGAATATTACTGCCAAACTTCAAAGCCCCCTGATCAAAGAGAAAAATTTGAAAACAAGAAAAAAACAATTCAAATATGCTGATGGCACAATTAGAATTGTACAAGACTTAACAGCAGCTATAATAAAAGACCACAGGTCGTGAAATCATATTTTACAGACAAGCAAAAAAAACTTGGCCTGTGGCTAAAATATCATATCCGCAAAATTATCTCTAATTTTTAAAGAGAAAAAATGCACATTCAATGAACCTGCAGATTTTTGGGACTTTCTATCAACCAAACCTGAACTTAACAGAAAAATTAACATATAATAGCCAATATCAAGAGCAATTTTAAAGAACTCAACATGGACAAACTTTTAAAATGGAAAATTGTTTACATGGGTTTTTTTTAAACATGGGAAATGTATACTTTATGCTTAAGATTTACACATCAACAATAGGGTAGGCTCAAAAGAAAGATTGGCAGAGTAAAGGTAAAAATAGTTATCATAACATACAAACAAGGAGCAGAGAAAGAATAGACAAAGAGGCATTAGAGGGGGGAGGAGGACTCATAGCTCTGAAAACCTACTTGTATCGGGAATGGATTCACTAGAAAACACTACATATATACCTTGAAAAGTATAGCGCCCTCCAAAAATCTATTAAAAAAAATAAGAGGGGAGGGAGGAATGGATGGGGAAGCAAAGGGTGAGGGAAGAAGGCAAGGAGGGATCCCTGGATGGGGGAAGATTAAGTAATAGTGAGCCAAGTTATGGAGCAGAATTTAATTAAAATTAGCATTTGTATATCTGGGGTGCGTATTTTATGTATGTGAGTGTGTGTATGCATGTTTATATCTACATGTATCTACACAAATACATCTTAACTATAGCTTGCTTGGGGCTGGAGACTAAAAGGGAAATGTGTTTATGTATATATCTACATATATAAATATAAATGTATCCTTTCCTAACTATACCCCGCTTGGGGGTTAGGGGAGTTGAAAGGGGGAAAAAAGAATAAAGTAAGTAAGACGTGCAGCAGAGAACAAATTACAAGGAAGTAAAGAAAAGAACATTCATGAATATAATTTCTTCTATTATATTTATGAACATAATTTCTTCTTCTACTAATACTTTCTTAAATTGGTATTTGTTGTAATATATTTTGAAAATTCCTTGATGTTCTGCTGGGCACTTGACAATGTTTTCTTTTGTTTTGTTTCATTTTGTTTTATATTTTTTTTCTTTTTGTTTTTTCTGTTTCTTTAAATAAAATAAATTTGGAAAAAAACTTGACTATTATTTAAAACTATTACTATTTTTCCAAGTGTGTATGCATGTATCCGTGTGTGTGTGTGTGTTTGTGTATATATGTGCATGTGTATATATTTATATTTCAGAAATCTTTAGGGTGCTCTATATTCAGGGTCAATGAAATATTTATTGAATTCTTACTATTACCCAGCTTATATGATACAAAAAATAATAATAATAATGATAGCAGCATTCCTTCCAAGAACTTATAGTTACTATTACAAGAAACAACTGAAGAATAAAGAAATAATAAACTGCATTTTAATGGTTGTGTAAAATAAGAACTCTAAGAAGGAAAATCAATGTGAGCTGGAGTACTTAGAGCAGGCTTTATGGAATAAGTAGGATTTGAGTTGGGTCCTGAAGAACAGTGTTTAAACAACTAGGTCCATAGGAAGACTATTCCAGGCAGCAAAACATCATGAAAAAATCTTTCAGACTGGCAAGTCACAGGAACAATTTTGACAGAAATGGAAAGTATACATTGGAAAATACTCTGAGGCATGTTAAAGAGTTATTCCTAGAAATGAGCATAGCATTAGTATTTACATAAACCCCATCAATGTTTTAAATATGTTTGAAAATTTCCAAACATACTTAAAATTCAGATATTATCAAAATCAAAATAAAATCCAATACTTTTAAAAGCCAAGGAGGGAAAAGTACAAACTATCCCATGAGGAAAAAGTGTTAGGAAAAGTGCTAAAAGCCTGATATTTTGATTCTGGTCATACTTACTTGATAGCAGAAAAGTCTTCAGAATCAATAAGCATGGATATAACTACTAGCTGAAGATATGACTTTGGTGTATCAAATATGAGTTGAAAATTGCAATTTGCCTTTAATTATTTTCCTGGATTGACAATGGGAAAGGCTTTAGCCTATAAATTGTGGCTTATATTAGCTCCATAAAAACGAAAAAGTTGCTTTATAATGAAAGCCGGATATGCAGCCAGGGTGTAGTTCCTGAGGCTGTAGCACTCCTTTAGGGAAGTATTATGGCACAGCAGACAGAGTTACATAATTTGAATTTAACTATTAGAAATCCTAATAGCAAAGTTTCTACCACACTACCTTAAATTTATCATCAAGGGAATTCACATGGAGGGAAGGAAAGGTATTGTAAATATGGCAATTCCCATGGTAGCACATGATGTATTAAAAACCAAAAAGGCAAATAGATTATTTCACCCTCTTCAAGTTTGTCCCTGATCATCCTAACCCTATGAAGTACACTAGAGGACTCTATTTCTATACCAGGGAATCTAATAATGAATAGACTTAATTATCTTTTTAAATAAAAACAATACATCAAATCTCAGAAAAATTAATTAAAACATTCATTTACAGCAAGTACCTCCATTAGTCAACTTGTACACAGAATAGGGTATTTCTCCTTAAAGGAATTTTCTAGTTAATTTAGATTAAACACTTGACAAGTCTTGAAATTGTTTATAAATTTTACTACACATTCTACTTTCGTTGTTCAGTCATTTATCAGTTATGTCCAACTCTTCTGACCCCATTTAGGTTTTTCTTTGTGAAGATACTAGAGTGGTTTGTCATTTTCTTTTCCAGAACATTTTACACGTGAGAAGACTGAGACAAACATGGTTAAGTGACATGGCCAAGTTCATACAGCTAGCAAGTGTTTAAAAAAAAAAAAAAAAGAAAAAGAAAAATTTATAAATAAATTTAACATTAATTTAACTCATACAGTATATAGTATATGTGGTATGGGAAGAACAGGCTATTAAAAAGATGTACTCCAAACAAAACTAATGCAAACAAGATTAGAAGGGAAGTAACAAATTGGGAAAATATTTTTACAGTTTAAAGGTTCTGATAAAGGCCTCATTTCCAAATTATATAGAGAACTGACCCTAATTTATGAGAAATCAAACCATTCTCCAATTGATAAATGGTCAAAGGATATGAACAGACAATTCTCAGATGATGAAATTGAAACTATATCCACTCATATGAAAGAGTGTTCTAAATCACTACTGATCAGAGAAATGCAAATTAAGACAAGTCTGAGATACCACTACATACCTGTCAGGTTGGCTAAGATGACAGGAACAAATAATGATGAATGTTGGAGGGGATGTGGGAAAACCGGGACACTAATACATTGTTGATGGAGTTGTGAAAGAATCCAGCCATTCTGGAGAGCAATTTGGAACTATGCCCCAAAAGTTATCAAACTGTGCATACCCTTTGACCCAGCAGTGCTACTACTGGGCTTATGTCCCAAAGAAATACTAAAGAGGATAAAGGGACCTGTATGTGCCAAAATGTTTGTGGCAGCCCTTTTCATAATGGCTAGAAACTGGAAAATGAATGAATGTCCATCAATTGGAGAATGGTTGGGTAAATTATGGTATATGAATGTTATAGAATATTATTGTTCTGTAAGAAATGATCAGCAGGATAAATACAGAGAGGTTTGGAGAGGCTTACATGAACTGATGCTGAGTGAAATGAGCAGAACCAGAAGACCATTATACACTTCAACAATGATACTGTATGAGGATGTATTCTGATGGAAGTGGATATCTTCAACATAAAGAAGATCCAACTCACTTCCAGTTGATCAATGATGGACAGAAACAACAACACTCAGAGAAGGAACACTGGGAATTGAATGTAAACTGTTTGCACTACTGTCTATCTACCCAGGTTACTTTTACCTTCGGAATCCAATTCTTAACGTGCAACAAGAAAATTGGATTTACACACATATATTGTAACTAGGTTATACTGTAACACATGTAAAATGTATGGATTTCCTGTCATCTAGGGGAGAGAGTAGAGAGAGGGAGGGAAAAATTGGAAAAATGAATACAAGGGATAATGTTATTAAAAAAATTATTCATACATATGTACTGTCAAAAAAATTTTATAATTATAAAATTAAAAAAAAAAAAGATGTACTCGAGGGGAAAAAAAGCATATCTAAAAGAAAAAGTATGATGAGAACATTTAGGTAAAGATCAGCAGGGCCAAAATCAAAAAGGGTATTGTTGCTGAAATATAATACAAACTGCCTGGAAAAAAGAAATGGATGAAGAGTTATAGAAACACATCTCAAGTCTGGCATGGAAATATATAGTGGAGAACAAGATGCCACAGTGAGTAAGAGTGTCAGGCCTGGCATCAAGAAGCCCCAAGTTCAAATCCAGCCTTAGATACTTACTATCGAGGTGGTCCTGAGCAAGTCACTTAATTTTTATTTACCTTAGTTTCCTCAACTGTAATAGAGGAATAATAACAGACTCGACACCTCCCCAGCTTGTTGTGAAGGAAATATTTGTAGTGTTTTACAAACCTTAAAGTGCTATATAAATGCCAGATATTTAAGAAAATTAAATAAATTTAATTTAATTAAATTTAATAAACCAATCTACTAGAATTCTGTCATAAGTATAGGAGCTAATAATTTCTTAGCTTGCCTTAACAATTAAAGGTAAATGTAGAAAAAAATTGCTTTTTGGACTCAGAGGATCTGGGTTTGAACTGACAACTACTGGTGAAAAATTAAGCAAATTACTTTACTTCTTTGGTTTCATTATTTATAAAATTAAGATGCATGAACTAAACCAGTGTTTCTAAAAGTGGGATGTACAAGATTGGGGCAGGAGATAAAAAGGAAACATTTAATTTTTTTTCTAAAAAATAAGCTTAGCAATATTTAATAACTGAATTGTTGCTGGTGCCCTCAAATTCCATGTCAGGCATAATATGCCATATATGGTATGCAAGACAGCTTGAAGGAAGATTAATAATTCTACAACTCAAGTTGACAGGGGCACCCTCATAAATTCATTCAATTTTAATTCTCTGTGATACATTGCTGTTTTTATTTACCTAATTAAGTAAGTTTATGGATTATGTTGCCTGGTTTTAACCAAACTAACATTACTAAAATGAAGTAACTTTTAAAAAAAATCATGAGAAAAAATTTCAGATTCACAATAATATTGTCTGGCACATGGCTTAAAAAAGAAGAAAAGGGAACAATAAGAAAATATCAAAGCTCCTATTAAAAATTCCTTGCCGATCATATTATAAGATTAAAAACAATAATACTTTAATCAGATAGAAGAAGTGGATCAATACATATTTATTAAGCTCCTGCTACATGCCAAGCACTGTACTAAGTAAGCATTGGAGATACAAAAAAAAAAAAAAAAAAAAAAAAAGGCAACCAGTAATTCCTGTCCTCAAGGAGCTCACAACTAACAGAAAGTAGAAGAAAAATAAAAGGTTCTTAAAATTATTTAAAATAGGATTTATGTTTACTATGGTCAACTGTAAACCTCATCTTAAGCATGTGTTAAGTTTCTGCATATTAGCTAACGATAGTATAAAGCTATCAAAATTAATAAAGCATTCAAAAAATAAGTTTCTGTTGTTGAAAATGATGTTTAACACCTATAAAAATTCTCATTGTACATTTTTAAAACTTAGAAATAACTTCTTCCACCTATTTAAAAATTTTCCATATAGTTTCAGTGGGTTTTGAGCCCAAACATCAAAAATATTAGAATGCATTGGATATGGTGATACATATGCCTGTAAATCTCTGCTACTAAGAAAAGCCTTGATAGAAAGAATGCTTGAAATTGAGAGATTTGAGCTTCAGCAGGATAAAAATCAATTTTGAAACTGCATTAATTCAAGCATCAAACTTGTGATCCTCCAAATAGAGGATTCCTAGACTGCCTAGGAAAGGGTGAACTGGCAAAAGTTAGAAATGAAGTAGGAAGCTTCTATTCAATCGGCCTTTAAGTTGCTATACTTTTAGACTAAAAGAAGTAGGGAAAAACCAATCTCAAAAAAAAAAAAAAAAGTGTGTGTGTGTGTGTGTATAAATGTTATATCTTTTGATCAGTTTAAATAACTGACACCAAAGAAGTTAGAACTGCACTAACTGTATTTTAACAAAAACCTTTACATAATTTGTAAATTAGGCTAAAAAGTGATCACTATGATTTGGCAAGTACAGCCAATAATATATTTGTTTCAATTCAATCTATGTCTCTTTGTGAGACCAAGTATCCAAAAAAAAAAAAAAAAAAAAGACTTTAGAACTAGACCTTTAATTCATTATATCATCCATGCTTTAAATCAGGATTTTTTTTTTCAAAATTCTTTAATTATATTCAGTCACACTGCTTTTAATGAAAGCAAAAAAAGATTTTATATCATTAACAAAATAAAAATTTACTTAAAAATATTTTCTGGAGGTAGCTAGGTGGCGCAGTGGATAGAGCACCAGCCTTGAAGTCAGGAGGACCTGAGTTCAAACTGGTCTCAGACACTTAACACTTCCTAGCTGTGTGATCCTGGGCAAGTCACTTAACCCCAACTCCTCAGCAAAAAAATATATACAAATATATTTTTTTCTGCCTGTCATCTTTTAGTTTCTATTCTCTGTGTGTTTATATATATATATATATACACACACACACATACACACATATATTTATTAGAGTAGAACATGTGTACAATTAACAAACATACAGAATTGGAGTATGAATTTTTTTAAACTGATGATTTTGTGATTTTTTTAAAAATATGGACACCAGTAGATTAGACAATCATTAAATCTGAGACTATTCTCCTATGGACATTTAAATGATGAGAATCTTCAGAAATGACTACTTTATCTTAATCTGATGTGTACCTAGATTTTGAGAGTAGATTTCCAAGGGTTGAGTGAGGATATAAGAACCCATGGGCAAGTAAGGAGATGAGAAGCTCTTGAAAATGAGACAGAAAAAGAAACAGTTACAATGAAGAAGAAAAGAGGGAGCTATTCAGTATCAGTCAACAAGTATTTATTAAACATGTTACAATGTACCAAGGCACTATGCTGTAGAACTGGGATATAAAAAAAGTTCAAAACAAAGTCCCTTCCCACAAAGAGCTCACATTCTAATAAGGTAAACATGAAAACTAGGTACACTCTTAGAAAGAAGGCACTGGAACAGGGAGGGGAGAAGAGAATCAAGAGAGGAAGGGGGAAAGGTATGTGGTTGGGAGAGGGGGATGAGTTCCAGTAAGCTTGAAGAAGTCAAAGATGAACATGAGGAAGGAATGCATTCCATTTCAGGTACAGAAGGCAATCAAAGGAAAGAGAGTATCATATTTGAAAAATAGCAAACAGGTAGTTTAGCAGAATCATAAGTGCACAAAGGAAGTAAAGTATAAACAGGAAACAGAAAAGAGCCAGGCTGAAACGAGTCCTAAATGCCAAATATTTGATGGGGGAGAAGGGAAAAAGGGAGGGAAAGAGGGAGAGACCCATGGAAAAGATAGCAACACTCAAGTCAATGGGAAATAAAGGAGAGGAAAAAAATGTGGCATATGCCTACCAAAAATGTTAGTAGTTCTGAAAATCAGAATGAACTGAAAAGCAAAGAATAACCAAAAAGAAAAATTACCCACCCCCCTTCCAAAAAAAAAAACAAAACTTTAAAACTATGATGCAGGAGAAGTTAAAAGACAAGACAGGACAAGTACTTATAGTATATGAGAGAATAATAATGGATAATGGAAAGAGGACTCATTAACAACTCTGTCTTTGTAATAAAAATAATAACTAGCATTTATATAAATCACTTTTAGGTTTACAAAGCACTTTACAAATGTTATCTCATTTTATTCTCATTTATAACTCTGGAAGGTAGATACTATTATTGACCACATTTTATAGATGAGGAAACTAAGTCAAGCAAAGACTGAGTGACTTGCATAGGTGAGTACCCTCTAGGCTGGAGACAAAACAAACACAAAAATGGCTAATATGTTGTTGATAAATAGGAATTTAGTAAAATATATGATAAGTAAGAAGAAATAGTGTTGCCTAGGAGATAGAGAGCTGCCCTTTGAGCCAGAAGATATGGGTTCATGTCCTGACTTGATCCATACTGTTTAATGACCCTGCACAAATCACAAACTCTCAGTACCACTAGAAGACTTCTTTAACACTACAAACTTTGAGAAAGTACAACTCTAACATAGTCAACCAAAAGACATTTATTTATTGAGTACTTACTACAGTCCAGTCCTTGTGAAAGGCACTACAGATATAAAAACAAAAATGAAATAGTCCTCCCCTCAAGGAGCTTATATTCTATGAGGGAAGAAAAACCAATTACATATATAAGTATGTACAAAACAAATATAAAATATTGGGGAGGGGAATTGCTAAGGGGGGAAAGCAGAGAAAACCTCATATAGAAGATGGTCCCTGAGGAGCAGCAAAGTGAGGGGCAGCAGTGGATAGAGCACCAAAAGGATCTTGGAGGGCTGGAATACTAAGCCAAATCAAATAAGATTAAAATTAATAGGCTTAAAGACAGAGCTAGGTAAAAGTCTGACTGAAAAATACCCAAAGATTTTAGCTGTGAGCTCAGCTCAAAACAAACAAACACAAAAAACCAGATCTGATCTAAAGCTTTTATTTTTAAAAAGTACAGAATTCAGGATTAAGGAGGTCATGGTGTCCCACTTTACTTTCTCCTGGTTAGAGACCAGTATATAGTATAGTACTGGGGCCCATTCTAAGGACCAGATAATGAAGAAGACCCAAAGATCAAGCCATAAGAGAATTGAATGAAGGCAGTGAAGATATTTAGCCTGAAGAAATAATTTGGGGGTAGTAGGTAAAAGCAAAGAGATGGGTGAAATGATTACTATCTTCATATATTGGGAAGGTTATCATATGACTTATTCTGTTTGATTTTAGGGGATTGGAGGATATAAAATCTGGAAACTACAGAGAAGCAAATTTAAGCTCAATGTAAAGGAAAAGTTTCTAATAATCAGAGCTGTACAAAAGTGAAATGAGCTGCTTTATGAGTTAATGCTACCCCTTAATGGAGAGACATCTTTGGACAAGGGTGGATAAATGTTGGATATTAGGTATGGAATAGGACTAACTGGCCTCTGAGACATGATCCAATTTAAAAGGACAAACATTTACTGTGTAAGACACTGTCCTAGGAATGGGGAACAAAAAGTTTAAAAAAAAAAAAAAAAGTTCCTGTCCTCAAGACTTAGGTGAAGTAAAGATGGGGACAGTAACTTAGATCAAATACTTGTAAACTGTTGTGTATACATATGATAATTCTAGAAGAAAGGAGAGAAAAATAACAACTGGGGAGATCAGAGGAAAATTCCAACAAGGGATGGCATCAGACCTAACCCCAGAGGGAAATAAGAGGTTTCTAAGAGGCTGCTGAGTTGAGCAGGAAGTACATTCCAGGATTATAAGGAAAGGCACTGAGATGGGAGTTTCCTTAATAATGTGCTGTTTGCTGTTTAACCAAATTGAATCTACCTTGAATAAGTGAGGACTTTACCTAGCTTCTGGGTGATCAGTCTTTTCTTTTGAGAGGCAATTGAGGTTAAGTGACTTGCCCAGGTTACACAGCTAGTTAAGTGTTAAGTATCTGAGGCTATATTTAAACTCAGGTCATCCTGAATCCGCTCTGGAATGTGCTCTATCCACCTCACCAACTAGCTGCCCATAGCTGATCATTCTTAACATGAATTTAACTATGATACCAAGTATTGGAAACCGTGCAAGGAACTGGAATAAATCTGCATTGCACTAAGCCTAAGATAGATTTCAGAAATGGTTTTCTAGACTAAATTCCTGATAGCAGCTTGTGGTCTTTTTGATGCTTTCATCAAAAAGTGCAATGTAGCCCTCCCCGCCCAAAATTCTTGAAGATTCCAGTTATCTGGAATGTAAAACAAAAACCATTAAAAATAACTCCCAAACAAATAGCTTTAAGGACTGAGCATAGATCCAGCCAATTTGGAAAGCAAAATTCTGAAGGAAAAAGACATACAAAAACATTCACAGCAGCACCATGAATCACAGCAAAAAGGTAGAAATGAACTGGAAGCCCAACAAGTGGAAAAGAGATGAACAAAAGAGATGAAAAGAGATGGCATTATGAATAAAATGGAATGAGTAGTACTGTGCCATAATGAACGATGAATGTGAAGAGCTTAAAGAAATACATGAAGACTCATACAAAGTAATGCACAATTAAGAAGGCAAAAATGAACACAACTTTAAATCTGAGGTCTAGACCTTTGATTCTATCAACATGAATGATTTCATAATTTTTCCAGGTAGAAATATTAGTATTAACTTATTAAAATTATAATTCACAGCCTTTCCTTTTACTAAATAACAAATTATTCATGTGTAAAGCTGCAGAGACTATTCATCATAATCATTCTCATATTATTTTAACTTATTTTTAGAAATCAATTATAAGCTTGTTGGGGTTCATATGTACAGTCACCAAAAAAAGCATCCAAAAAAGCTGTACCCCTTGTACTGGTCAAGAAAAAGAAAATGAAATGATGTATTAGTCACCTTTTGTGCTGCCCAAACTGTACCGTCTATGGTAGTGACTTGGACATCTTCCCCAGAATAGTCAATGGTCTGAACCTAATCAAAAGAAACAATTATGCAAGAATGAATCAGTGGGCCCTGAGATATGCAAGGCTTTAAAAAAAAAAAAAAAAAAAGGAATCCCAATTACTTTAGAGTAACAGCAGCTACCTAATTAGAAAGGATAATAATACTAGTTGAAGCCTAACGGAATATAAACAAAATACTTCCTTGGAAAAACTTGGCAAATAGGGCTCAATCCATATGCAGGGGCAGTGAAAACAATTAACTTCTCTCCACCTGCCCTGAAGACAATCAAATTTAACCCAAAGATTATTTTTGCTAATACTCACTGGAAATTTAAGTCGAATGTCCAGTCCTTCAGCCAGCTTCTCAATTATTACAGAATACCCTGGAGTCAGAAGCGTATGATCACCAGCAAACTGAGCAAAGAACTCATTGTGGTCCCATGAACAAGCAGATACCTATAAAATATAGGTAAGGCAATCAACATGTGACTATGTGAGTCAATGTAGCCATAGCTGGCTGAAAGGAATTCATGATGGGGGAAAAACATGCAATGCAACACAGAGCCCTAAAGATACTATGTATATTAACAAAAAAAAGGGTACAGGATAGGTTATAAGTCCAGAAGGATTTTTGTATTCGTGATAATATTCTGAGAACTCAGTGTTGTTTTTGTTTTTATTTTATTTGTAAGGTAATGGGTCACATAAGCATAAGCTAACATTCATAATGAAAAATATAATCAAGTCATGAAACATATGTTTTATCTGTGCACTTAAAAAGTCAGTTCATATTTGCTCTAGGTCATTTCAGAGTTTGATCTTAGCCTTACAGAACTTGTTCCCAGGTAATTTAGAATTTTAAAAACTAATCCTAATCTAGTGGGACTCAAATACAAAATATATATAGTCTTTGATTCAAGTTCACATTCATCTTTGAAAAAGTCAAAACAAGTATGAAATTACAAGATGGAATTATTTCAGTCACAATATTAGAGTGGACAGAAGAGGAGAAAATAAAACTCAAAGTAGATGGAACTTATGATTAAGGTAAGAATTAGGATAGATAACATCTTAGGTCTGTTCCAAGGACTTTCATTTTATAAAAGTAACAGGAATCATTAGTGGAACTTATATTCAAGATGTAGATTTTGAGCAATAATGTTCTCTTCAAGTTGATAATTTTAGCACTGAAGTCTAGGTAACAAATGCAACTAAAATATAGTATCTATAAAACATTTTGCCAAAGAATTTTAGACTACATTTTAAGGATCAGCCCAACAATGATGAATGATTTCTTTTAAAAAGAAAATTAAAACACAGAATGGCACAACAACATTCAAACATTTTAGTTCTTTGGGAAGGTGTCAATAGCCTTGCATATGGTTAACTCATACAGAGTAGACAGAAAAGGTAAATTTGCAAACTATGCTATAGAAGAGATTAATACAAGATTGTAGTTTGGTATAATAGAAAGAACACTGCTGGCCTTAGAGTCTGGATATCTGTATTCTAATCCCAGCTCTGAAATTCAATAGCTAAGTGATGGACAATATCACTTACTTTTCCATCTATAAAATGGGGATCATAATAAATCCATACGGTCTACAATTGAAGGATTATGAGGCAAAAAGGAACTGTAAATCTAAAAGTGCTAAAGAAATACTTATCTTTGTAACATGTTATATAAGTGAGTATATTCAATAACATATTTTATATATACGCATGTGTACACACACACACACACACAGTCTCTGTGTTTATACACACATCCTTATATGTATATGTTGTGGACAAATGGCCAACCTTAGATTCATGAAGACCTAGACTCAAGTCCAGACTATGACACACATTTCCCCAAGTGACCATGGGCAAAACACTTAACCTTTCAAAGAAAGAAAACTATGACTAGATTAGCAAGAAGTTGTCAATGAGTATTGGTAAGGAGATTTTGAATACAGTGTTTTTCATACAAATGAAATAACAGACCACAGTTAAAAGATACAAGCATAGTAAACATATATGGTTATATAGATAAACATACATACACACATATGCACACACACACACACACACACATATATATGCACATGCAGGAACTTTAACTAATGTCCTAAAACAGGTAAACTATAAGAAATTGTATTTGTAATTATACATGTTATATTTATACTTGTACTAAAAATTAGAACCATTTGCCCTTTAAATTCATGCTCTTAATTATTATAATCACTATGGGATCTTAATAAGAGATTTTTTTAATGGCTTTATGTTACGTAGATACGAATTACAACTCATCTACACCATCTCATCCTGTGGCTTGAATTTCATAAATACATAAAAACTGGGTTATCTTATATTTCAATTACCTTACAAAGTCTCAAATCCAAGCTAACAAATTATTCTCCCTCACAACAGAACTATAAACAGATTTCCATGAAGATATTTTCTAGTAGCTATTTTATATTTGATCTTGGAACAGCTAGATGACACCATGGAGAGTGTCAGGCCCAGAAAAAGTTTCAGCTGATCTCAAACTTTATTGGCTGTGTGACTTGTCTAGAGAAGTCACTTAACCTTTTTGCCTCATTTTAAAATGAACTGGAGAAGAAAATGACAAACCACTCCAATACCTTTGTCCCCCCCCCAAAAAAAATCCGATAGTATCACAAAGATATGACTAAAAATAACTGAACAACAACAAAAATTTGATCTTAAGTCAGGTTGATCTGGTTTTTAAAAAAGAAAGAACAAATTGTGGGGAGTGGGGGAGTAATAAGGGTAACTCTTACGCCTATGATTTTATTGATGTGGAAAGTCCCAAATGAGTAAACTACTTTTACCAAAGCAGTTTAGCAGTCATCTTCCAACTAGTAGTTTTAAGAAGTTGTCTGTGTCTAGGGGAGGTAAAGGAGATGAAAGGGGAAAAAAGAATAAAGTAAACAGTGCTCAGCAGAGAACAAAAGAATAACCTACAGGGAATCAAAGAAAATATGGACACTCACAAACATAATTTCTTCTATTATACGTTTCTTGAAATGGAAATTTATTGTTAAATATTTTGAATCCTCCCCATGTTCTGCTGGGCACATGATAATGTTTTTGTTTTATTTTGTTTTTCTTTTCTACCTTTCCTTTTTGGACTTTATTATTTTATTCAATTAAAAAAAAAAGTTGTCTGTGTCACCAGCAAGTTAAGTTATTGTTAGAGGAAAGACTTGAACCCATATGTTCCTGACTCAGAGGCTTTCTATTCACCGTTTCATGCTATCTCTGAATACGACTGACTCCCACTTTTTACAAATCCAAGTCTACCTGACTTAAGTTGCTGCCACATGCATATTCCAAGTTGCTAAGATGGAATTGAAGCACTTGTTCCTCTAGTTCACTAAACTGGATGCCAGATTCTTGAATAAAGGCCTTATAGATTTCCTGGATCTTTTCTGTAAAGAGAGATCACAAAGCAAAAGAACTTTTAAATTTTATTATCCAATTCCTCAGGTACCTGTCCTGACTGAACTGAGAAACATTTAACTTTACAAAAAGGAAAAACAGAGTGTTCTTTAGAAACAAGTTTTTATTTCCTGAGAAGGTAATCTTATAAAAATTATTTTTATTATTTCATTAAATATTTTTCAATTACATGTAAATTTTTTTACCAAATTTTTTTTTAATTTCAAGCTCCAAATTCTCTTCCTTATTCTCTCCTTGATAAAACAAATTTAATTATACATGTGAGGTTATACCAAACATATTTCCATATTAGCCTTGGAGCAAAAGAAAACACAAACAAAATAAAACTAAAAAAACAAAGAAGGAAAAAAAGTATCCTTAAATCTGCATTTTGAGTCCATTAATTCTCTCTCTACATTTTTCATCATGGGTCTTTTGTAACTGTTGTGGATCACTGTGTTAATTAGAGTGGGTAAGTCTTTCATAGTAGAGCATCTTTACAATATTGCTGTATAATGTTCACCTGGTTTTGCTCATTTCATTTTGCATTAATTGATATGTCTTCTCAGGTTTTTCTGACACTGTTTCTCTCCTCAATTGTCATAGCCTAGTAGTATTCTATCACAATCATATATCACAAATTGTTCAGTCATTCCCCAATTGATAAGCATCCCCTCAATTTCCAATTCTTTGCCACCACAAAAAGAGCTGCTACTAATATATTTGTACATGTTTCCTTTTTTTTTTTCCCTTTGATCGCTTTGGGAGGGAGAAGTGTATTGATTTTAATGGGTTAAAGGGCACACACAGTTTCATAGCACTTTGGACTTATTTCCAAACTGTTCTCCAGAATGGTTGGAGCAATTCACAACTTCATCAATAGTATATGAATGTACTTAATTTTCTTCATTCCCTCCAGTACTTTCTTCCTTTTCTATCATATTAGCTAACTTTTAGGTATCTAAAAATTCAGGAATAGATAATTCATTTCAAAAAGCATTTCTATGTTAAATAGTGTGCTGTACAATCACTATTGGTTCTGTATACCAAAGAGATCATTAAAAAGGGGGAAAGATCCACTTGTTCAAAAATGTTTGTAGCAGCTCTTTTAGTGATGGCAAGGAATTGAAAATTGAGTGGATGTCCATAAATTGGAGAATGGTTAAATAAGCTGTGATAGATGAATGTAATGGAATACTATTCTTCTTTTTTCTTTTTGTTTTTAATT
Organism: Sminthopsis crassicaudata; assembly: GCF_048593235.1. NCBI lineage: Eukaryota > Metazoa > Chordata > Mammalia > Dasyuromorphia > Dasyuridae > Sminthopsis > Sminthopsis crassicaudata. Next base: position 181,102,103 of record NC_133617.1, on the reverse strand, counting down.
ATAGCATTTTATTTTCAAAATACATGCAAAGATAGTTTTCAATATTCACCTTTGCAAAACGTTGCATTCTAAATTTTTCTTCTTCCCTTCCCTTCACCCTCTCCCCTAGACAGTCTAGATCTATTCAATATATGTTAAACATGTGCAATTCTTCTAAACATATTTCTACATTTATCATTCTGCACAATAAAAATCAGATCAAAAAGGGAAAAAATGAGAAAGAAAGAAAAAGCAAGCAAACAACAACAAAAGGTAAAGAAAACTATGTTATGAGCCATATTCAGTCCTGATAGTCCTCCTTCTGGATGCAGATGGTTCTCTCCACCACTATTCTATTGAAATTGGCCTGAATCACTTTACTATTGAAAAGAACCATGTCCATCAGAGCTGATCATCATATAGTCTTCTTATTGCTGTGTGCAGAGTTATCTTGGTTCTACTTACTTTACTTAGTCTCAGTTCATATAAATCTCTCCAAGCTTTTCTGAAATCATCCTGCTGATCAGTTCTTATAGAACAATAATATTCCATAACATTCATATACTATAACTTATTCAGCCATTTTCCAATTGATAGGCATCCATTCAGTTTCCAGTTTCTAGCCACTACAAGAAAGGGCTGCCACAAACATTTTTGCACATGTGGGTCCTTTCCCCCTTTTTTATGATCTCTTTGGGATACAGATCCAATAGAGACACTCTGGATCAAAGGGTTGAAATACTATTTTTCTTTTTCTTTTTTTAATAGCTTTTTATTTACCAGATATATGCATGGTCTTTTCAGCATTGACACCAAATCTTTTGTTCCAATTTTTTCTCTCCTTCCCTCCACCCCCTCCCCCAGATGGCAGGTTGACTAATACAAGTTAAATATGTTAAAGTGAAATACTATTTTTCTATAAGAAATGACCAGCAGGCTGATTTCAGAAAATTCTAGAAAGACTTACATGAACTGATGCTGAGTGAAGTGAACAGAATCGGAATACCATACACAGTTAACAGTAAGATTGTGTGATGATCAACTATGACACACTTAGCTCTACAGGCAACACAGTGTTCCAAGACAATTCCAAGACTTAGAATGGAAAACACCATCTGCATCCAGAGAAAGAACCATGGAGACTGAACATGGATGGAAGCAAACTATTTTCACTCTTCTTATTGTTTTTTTTTCCCATGGTTTTTTGGTTTTGTAATTTTTTTTTGCCATATGACTAATATGGAAATGTTTAAAATGACCTACACATACAACTTATATGAGATTGTTTACTATCTTGGAAAAGGTGGGAGATAAGAGAAGGAAGGAGATAAATTGGAACTCAAAATCTTACAAAAATGAATGTTGAAAACTATCGTTACATGCAATTGAGAATAAAATACTGTCAAGTAGAAAAAAATCCCAGAACAGATAATGTGCTGTACTGGATATTCAAAGACAAAAATTGAAATAGTCTTGTGTCCTCAAGTTTACATTCCATTAAGAAAAACAACATCTGTACAAAAAGTAAATATGAACTATATGGTCATTTATAAAGACTAGCTGGTTACCATGCATAAAAGTTTCAAATACTTAAATAAAACATATTAATATACAATACTTGCTTGTCCTTCCTTTTCAAAGAGGAATAAAATGACATCATCATATTAGAATTGAATTGCGATATGACCAACGTGACTAATCGATCAATATGAGCTCAAAATGCTCTGCCACAGGTTGGACAAAAATAATCCATATGAATATTTGGGGTACTTTCTCTAATTGTGTATATTTCCTGTTTCCTTTGGGCTAATTCAATTCTGCTTTGCTCATAGAGCACAGCACCTTCTCTGATGAGGGCATGCCATGCTGGGCAGTCCTGTCCCAGTGTCTTCATATCATACATTCGATTCTAAAGTTAAGAAAGATCTTGACAATGTCTTTATATCACTTTTTCTGACCACCTTATGAGCACTTGCCCTGCATTATATCATCCAAGGAAAAAGACTTAAGTCTCAAGAAATAAGTATTGGGAAGATCTCTCTCTCATACCTCCTAAAGGAACATCTTGTAGCTGAGTTTTGTCTTTCCTCCACTCAGAAACAACATCCAACATGGCATTAAAGTGAAAGTCCATGCGCTTATCAATAGTGGGGTCAGTGATTCTTCCACTTTCCTGGATCAAGTCACATCTTTCTCCAAGTTTGTGCATTTGGATACCAAGCTTCAAAACAATGAGAATGAACAACAAACATTTTTCTTGGGAAAAAAAATTATCTTCTTAAATCATCAGAAAACAAACAAAAAATCCCAACATCCCAACACTTTCTGCAACAAAAGAGAAGAATCCATAGTTCTAAAGTTTCTACTTAGAGTTGATGAGTCTCTGTTAAGACTTTTTAAATTTATTCTTTTATAAAACTAAAACCCATAAATATTGTATTCTCAAAACAAATAATAGCTAAAACATTATTTACTGAGAGGGCACAAAAAAGGATCAAAAGTATTTTAAAGTCACATTCAAAGATCTCATATAATTACCCAATTACCATATAATTACACTCATCTCTGGTGAGATTAATTTGAATGTCACAAGTACATGACTCTCTTATGCTTCATCTACAGTCACAACTGGTATAACCTTCACTTAGGATTACTTTCAATCATCAAGGCATGGCATACCAATCAGAAAAGAAATGGGAAAACTCCCTCTCACTGTTAAGAGCATATAGAATATACAGGTGGTTTTGAACTCTTGTATGATTTTATGATTAACAGCTTTCATCTTGATATTATTTCAACATGAAAATAAATAGCCAAAAATTATCCGGTTGAGGAAAATATTTAAAGAAATAAAATATAGTTGTATAACGGAAATAGTATAGACTGGGAACCATAAGAACTGGTCTTAGTTTTTGTTCTACCACTAATTGGTTAACCATGGGCAAATCATTTGACTCCTAAAGCTCTCAGTTTCTTTTTCTATAAAATGAAGAAGTTGAACCAGAGAGTATCATTAAGTTCAAGCAGTCTACAATTCTATTAAAAATTAAAAAAAAAATAACAGTACAGCATCACACTTCCTTTGGTTCTTTAATAACTTACATGTCATGCTTTAGGAATTACAAATTGTTTTAAGTATATAATACCATTTGATACTTAAAACAAGTATTATTACTGCTTTCAGTTCACAGATAAAGAAGTTGAAAGAATGACTTGCTGAAGAAATATCTAAGGTGGGGTACAAATAAAGATCTTCCTGGTTCCAAGTCCAATATTCTGGTTACTATACCATGCTGTTTAATTAATATTTATTGGTGCTAAGTCTATTTTCTCTCATTACCTTTACATTCCTCTCCTTCCCACTTTCCTTCTGACCTCTTGTTTTCTCACCTTCTCTCTCATTCTTCCCTCTCATTTGTATATAAACATACATTAAAGTTCAAAGTTAACAAACTAATAAATATTTAAGGAGATATTATTCTTTATAGCTTTTTTTTTAAAATGAGATAGCCTTCAAAGATATTAAAGACCTTGAAAAACAAAAAGTTCTTTTAGGTTCATGTATTCAAGAGAGCATTGCAAATACTCTTTTTTTAAATACCAGGAAGGGAAAAAATAAATTATTTCAACAGGCAAAGTCTGCTTCTATATAATAGGGGGAAAACGCCATACAAACAAGATTCACGAAACTACTATTCTTTCCCTTAGTTATAGTATAGCTCTCTTAGAGAAACCCACTTGCTCACACATTAGGGCTATAGGGTTGTTTATACAGCCATTGACAATCTGAGCTCCTCTTCCGACCGTGACGCCTTTAAAGGATTTATCATCCCAGACTCGACCACCAATCCTGTCTTTGGCTTCTAGGATGATCACCTGCATAGACACACAATTCCAGTGACAAAAATGAAAATGTATCACTGTTGCTGCAACCTATCACTCTCTCTGTGTCCCCCAGTCCATCCAACCCCATTTTAGCCTTCCTCTTTGATTACAACTGAAAAGGAAAAAAATGAAAGTTCATGAAAGTTCAGTAATGATGCTTATCATTCAGCATTTTATGATGTTTGGTCATAAAGGACTTGAAAAGAAAAGTGGTTTCCCTGAGTTTAAAAAAAAAAATCTTCTTTCTAGCCCTGAGCAAATCAAAAAGATAGAACAAGTCATCCAACTACTCATTTTTTTTTTCAGTTTTTCTCTTATGATATCCCTTTCAATTTGATTCCTAGGTATAATGTAAAGATTGACAAGAAGACAGTTTTAAGACCATGGTATTTGGTTTTGTTTTTTAAACATTAGGATTTAAACAGGTGAAAGGAAAGCAGGAATGGCAAGTATAGGCAAGAACAAAAGAAAAAGGCAGAGATGTCAATTGGAACCAAATATTTCCCAATTCTAAGCCCAGTGCTCTAACCAATATAAAATAATGCTTCTATAGAGAAGTCTAAAAGTCTTTCTTCAAAATTTTGATAATTTTTATTTCTCACAAACCTTACTTTGATAATTACATTCACCTTATATATTTCATCTTTATTGGCACTAAGCAGATGTCAATATTGTGAATATTTACATTCTCCATACAGAAAAGAACACTGTTCTAATGCCCTCATAAAAAGCAGTCAAAAGATTACTTTATCCTCCAGATATTTCTAGTACCGGTATTATAAAAGTTCCTTACCTTAATTCCAAAGTTGTGCAATTGCCTAGCAGCTGCTAATCCTGATGGACCAGCTCCAACAATGATAACTGATTTCTTTAAATAAAAAAAAGAAAGAAAAAGAAAAAAAATCTAAAAAGTTACATAACTACAGACTGAAAATACTCACTTTTTCATAGTTCATTTACCTCCATCTTCTGTTATCACAAATTATTTTTCTTTTGCAAATTCTATCTTAAACTTTTCCATTAACCACCCCCTCTCCTATTTTCCTCTTTATGATTTGGGGAAATGATGCATGCCATTTCCTTCTCTGAAGGGATTACTCATTGTATGCTGTTCTTTGTAAAGGACATAATTAATTTTTCTCCAGGATTCATGTAACTCACCAATTTTACTACTGGAAGTAATATATTAGTAATATTTATCATTTGCATATTACAATAACAAACTTAAAGAGTATTTTAAGGGTTTCAAAGATCTTTACAAAGATTCTCTCATTGGATCCTTCAAACAACCCTGCAAGGCAGTTGTTGCAGTCATTATCCTCATTTTACAGAAGAACAAACAGCTGTAGAGCAGTTAAGTGACTGTTAGCAGTGGCAGCATCATTGTTATAAACTGTAATCACCTACATTGTGATAGTCTTTTGGGAGAAGATGATGGTCAGGACTGACAGATAAAACCCCAGTATTGATCAGGCCTTTTCTCGTCATAAAATAAAGTATTCTCTCCGCTTCCTGAACACATCGAATGCGCACAAGGCCTCGGACAATAATGTGATGAGTGCATTTCTGAAGAGTAAGTGCTTCCTGTGTTTTGAAACAAAATAAAACTGTTAAAGCAATTAAATATTTCATTTAATACCCATTAGTTATCAGTCAGCAAGAATAAACAAGATTACTTATATAGTGGAGAAACAAAGGAGTTTATATTTTAACATGGGTTTATATTTTATCACCAAAAAATTCCTGAATCTTCATAATTCTCTTCCTAAAAAAAAAAAAAAAAAAAAAAAAAAAAAAAAAAAAAGTGACTGTAAGTAGGATAGAGTCTAAAAGCATATCCGTCCCTGATTCCCTAAACTAGTCTTTTTTAAAGTCACCACATATTGGCTGCCTATCTATAAAAGAAACATTTAAACTTGTGCCCATGTGACTGAGAAAACAAAAGTCATCTGTGGAATATGATATATGCTCTTAGTGAAGGATTATTCAGAATTAACTACCAATAAGAATCCAAAAGCATTTTTCAAAAGCAAAACATGATAATTGGCCACTGTCATCCTTTTTTCTACTTCATCATTTTGATAGATAACATGGCCCCCCAAAATTCTAGAGATAAATGAGAGGCAGGATGGCATAGTGCATTAGGGGAAGAAACCTGCAGGTTCAATATCTGGCTGTAGCATCTATTAATTATGTGACCCTCAGTGCCTCCAGATAACATCCTCCAACATTCTCTGTTTTCTCTCTTTTTTCCTTTATTATTATTCCTTCTCCCAAATTCCTCTGAGGGCAGACCATGAGCAAGTACAAGGGAAAACCAGAAGTATATTAACTATTTGGAAAGGTGTGGCAAAATGAGCTTGGGACTGGTGATGGAATAAAAGTTGACACTTGAAATGTGTGGAGCAAATTTAAAAAAATATTTAAAGTCTTCAGTGTGTTTAAATCTTCATTAACATCACAGAAAAAATCTATTATGTGCTATTAGGCAGGTACCATAGAATCTTCTTATTCAAAACATATAGCCAGTCTAAAAAGCTCAGGACACTTTCAAGAGATTTTTCTTTCTTAATAAAATGGGAGGAAGACATCAATGAATGAGTATATTGAATCTAAATGCCCCAAAGCAAGGCGGGAAAAACCAAGGAGGTATTTAATAGAAGGTCAAATCATGTCTAAAGATATTAATTTAAGAATGGAAATCGGGGTAAAAAGGAATACAATTGAGTATGCACACTTCCATTATATGTGTGTGTGTGTGTGTGTGTATGTTTATACACACGTATATAAATGAGAAAAGAGCATTAATAATGAATGTAAGATAAACTTTAATGATTATTAGTTCTTTTCCTATAAATTAGATAAATTCATAACTAGTTAATTCTGAGCACCCACATACTAGATTAAGAACTATAAATAATTCTATATTGTTTAAAGAGCCTAAGTTGAGTGTACATTCAGTATAACAACCATAATTTAACTGCATTATTCTGCTCATTTCTGAAGAATGGTCTAAAGACATTCCAACAGGACCACTGGAGTGCTTATTTACACAAAAGAGGAGAAAAGTCTGACAAAGTCAGGAATTTTATAAGTTTATATTCCTCCCAATTTAATTTCACAGCCTCCTTATGATATTTTCTCAGTTTATAAATCAACAAATGATGTCCAAAAGATCACCTTACTCCAACATCAATTCGTTACACAGAGATGATTAGACTCTTGATCTCCCATCTCCCTTTCTGGTGTCCTTGTCACTGTATAATGCTGACGCAAGACTACCTGAAGAAAGGGGACCATGTTTCCTATTTCCACTGTAATTTACAAAGTAAGACGCTACACCTTGTTCATGTCTCCTTTACTTAGTGACCGGTCAAGCTTTCTTCTTAGAGAATTCAAAAATTCAGGTAGAAATAGCATCAACTTTCCTCAGATACACACACACACACACACACCACACACTACACACACACACAGCATGCATATATGTATACATAAGCACATATCTAATCATATATATGTGTAACTATGTATGCATGCTTACATATACGTGTGCACACATCCATCCATGAATGTATGTGTGTATGTATATATACTTATATTTACGTGTGTGTGTGTGTATGTGTGTGTGTGTGTGTGTGTGTGTAGACTAATTGTACTGTACAACAATGCCAATCTTACTTACTTTGCAATTCATATACCACAGAGCAAGAATAAGATTTCTCAAAGCCAAATACATGGTGGGGTCTCGTGAGTATTCTGGGAACTCATAGAGCTCATCCAGTTCCATCACATCTGGTCTCACACAGAGAGCTTTTCCACATTCATTGGGCTGGTAGAAAGGCTGGAAGTACTGGTTCATCCCAGGAACTAAGAGAAGAGAAACTCAAAGTAAATCTCACATCTCCTTAACAATAGGTGGTTTCAATCAAAGAGCATTATTAATTAATTATTTAGTAAAGCATTCACTACTTAGTAATTATTATTATTAAGCATCTACTATGTATCAGGTACTATAGTAGTTACTGTAGATGCAAAAATAAAAGCAACAACAATCCTAACTCTAAAGAAACTTACATTCTATCTATACATGTGTATAAAATAGATACAAGGTTATCAGATAAGAAAGGGCAGTACTAGCAGCTGGGGGAATCAGGAAAGAAAAAAAAAAATCAGAAAAAATAATATAGAAGGTGTCACTCAAATTGAGTCTCCCTCTCAATTCAATTTAACAAATTTTAAATGCTTCTATGAAAAGGACTAGATATAAAAACAAGAGTCATGGACTTCAAGATGCTCACTTTCTACTAGTCAACTAATTTCTTCATGCCTCAGCTGAGGCCCATATATCTAGAATGTAATTCAGACCATTCTAGTCTTCTCATTTTATAATCAAAGAAACCAATGTTGAGCTGAGTCTGGAAGGAAAATTGGAATTCTAAAGTAGGAGGGAAGCAGTATATTGTAGGAATGGGGGATGGTGACTGAAAACAGAAAGCTGTGGATGACAAACAGTACACTGACTGGACCATGCTAAAAATGGAGGGTCTCGTTAGGCATATAATTCTGATTACCTGAGTGCTCCAACTCGGCCTTGAAACTCTCTCATGCACTACACACATAAAGGGAAAAGGCTTATTTCTAAATTTTATTTTATTTTTAAGGTGTTGGGGATTTTTGTTTTGTTTTTATATTATAGTTATTTTTTCTTAAGCTCAGCCAATGAACTATGAAATTTACCTAACAAAAGCTAATGTTTAATCAAAATTAATTGGCCAACTGACTGAGTCTAACAGTGTATTCCACATCTCTCCAGGGAAAAGGGAGGAATATATTATGAATTCTTCAGGACTCTCATGCCTATATTTTAACAATATACCAGCACCAATACTGTAGGAGAAGGTTAGAGTGCCTTACACCAGTGGTATCAAATTCCAATAGAAAGAGATTCCTGAAGTCATATATTAAATTAAAAAACCACACATTTATGGTATCTATGTTTTATTACATTTGTATTTATTTTGTTAAATATTTTCTAATTATATTTTACTCTAGTTCAGGCTTCACATAGAAGTGTTACAGGGGACTATTTGCCACCACTAACTTACAGGTCACATAAAATCTGTTTCACTAGCAAGGAAGCTAGCAGTTATACAGGAAGAAGAAAATTAGAAGTTTTTTTTTTCCTTTATAATTCATTTCAACTGAAAACAATCCCCCCCAAAATGACTTTTCCCAATATCAACAACTAGGAATATGGCCTAAAAACTACTCAGATATTTCAGGGCTTTTTTCTTCAACAAATAGAATGGGTCAAAGATAAGCTTTATTAAGTCCCTAAAAGACATAACTGCCAAATCATGCATAGTCAAATCCAAATATATCAAACTTTAAATCTTTAAATTTTCCTGATTCTTTTGTTTCTGAGGGGAAAAAAAAAGAAGAATGGGGGAGAGCATGCTAGCCCAAGGGAACACTTCTTACCAAACACACCTGAAACAGCCTTGCAGTGCTCCACTTTTTCAGGGCTGGCTTCACGGTTGGTGCTGGTGCAGGAGGGACTCATGCCCACACAGTCAGGATAATAGGCAGAGAGTAAAGGGGCAGCCACGCTATCTTTCAGAAAGGGAGGAAGGATAAGCATGGAATACCACCAATTATTAGACACTTCAGCGACCCTCTGAGATGGAAATAAGAGAAGACCACAATGGGAAGAGAAAGTAGAATTGAGAATAACAAGAAGATAGAAGAAAGAGAAGACAAAACAAACATTTAATAAGGCTAAAATAATTTTCTTCAATTCACATTATCTTTCCTTTTCCTTTCTTATTCTGCATTTTCCTCACCTACACTTCCACAATACAGATCTGAAATATGAAAATATGAGATTTGTACCAAATATGGCTTCCCATACTTAAATGACTAATTTTTCCAATCAAAATTCTTCCATGCAGTTCACAAGATAACTCCAGAGCTGAAAGTGATCTCAGAGACTATCACTTTATAGATGAGTAAACTAATGCAGTGACTTAAATGACTTTCTAAGGTCATAAAGGTAAATAGGCATAGAGGTGAGATATGAAACCTGTCCTCTGATTTCAGAGTTGGTGGAATATCTACTATACTTCCTGATCAAAGACTTTTAAAAATTTCCATTTTTCTATAGATAAAGTCAAATCAATCAGCAAACTTACTTATAATACTTACTAAATATATATTATATATTATAAATGCCAAGAACTGTGCTAAGTACTGGGCATATAAATTAAAAAACTGTCCCTGCCTTAAAGGAGCTCATATTCTGATGTGGTCTAATGCAAAGTATAACTGAAACACCATCTTTGAAGTAATTTAGGAAGGTTTGCTTTCCTTCCCATCAAGCCCACATATTAAACCTTTTATTATTATTAAAATATAAACCTATATTTTATTATTTATTATAAGCCTGAACTCTAGATACTGGGCAATAGATACAATATGCTAAATAATATTCCAATCCATCTTTAATGCTTCTGGTCAAAGATTAATGGAAAACATGTCTACTACAATAGTTTTCAAAGATTTAAAAAATATAGACCAAAAAAATTAAACAATTCTCAGAACATATAACATTGTTCCCAACTAGATTTCATCTATGGAATACAAAATACACCCAATATAACTAACTGCTATATCTGAAATATCATTTGCTAGAGATCTTAAAGTAAAAAATAAAAAGAAAAGAAAAAAAGAGCTCTATGTCAAAAGTAAATCTGTATCAAAGAAACGCACCTTTTTTGATACTGATCTTTAAATACATTCAAGTCAGATTAAACCTAAGAAATAGTTGTTGGAGTTCTAAGATAAATGAATAAAATGGAAAAATAAAATCACCATAGTTGGAAATTTAAAACAGATGGCCACCAAGGCTTCTGAAAGCTTTAGAAAGGCACGATTAAATATACAAGATGCTCTTCCACAGTCATTTTGATGTCTATTTTGTTGCTTTTCAATTGTTTTCAGTCAGGTTCAGCTGGATCTCATTTGAGGTTTTTTTTTTGTTTTTTTTTTTTTGTTGTTGTTGTTTTGTTTTTTTTCTGGCAGAGATACTGGAATGGTTTGCTATTTTCTTCTCCAGATCATTTTACAGATGAGGAAACTAAGGCAAACAGGATGAAATGACTTGCCTAGGTCCCATAGCTAGTAAATGTTTGAGGTCAGATTTGAATTCAGGAAAAATGAGTCTTCCTGACTCTAACCCAGATACTCTATAGTACCACCTAGTTGCTCAATAAGTCTATACCACCTGGAAAAATCTGTACTCAATATCTTTCACGTCCGTTTACTTTAGGCCTATCTCATATATCTTTATGGCATGGAGACCCTTGGTTCTCAATTCAATAACCACTGACTAAAAGCTCCTACTATGTGCTTGCTGATCAAATATAAGACCAAAAAATAGGCAGCCCATGCCTTCGAGAAGCCTACATTCTACTGAGAGGAAAAACTATATATATGAAGTACAAAAGATAAATTTATGCAAAGTAATTTCTAAGGGAAGAGACCATGAAGAATCATTATAGACTGTAGCATATGGCACCTGAAGTGATCTATGAAGAAAGATATGAGTTATATAAAGCAAAATGAGGAGGGAATAAATTTTAGGTCTCAGGGACATAGCCGGTATAAATGTATGGAGGATGAGATAGGCATGTGGTAGATGGAGAAAAGCAAGGTATCGAGTCTACAACACAGACCATATAAAAAACAGAAATGTGTAATAAGTCTGAAAAATTGGCTAGAGGCAGAAGATTTTCAAGAGAAAGACTGATGATGTTTAATCTAAAGACTTGGAACTCATCTGCATAGAGAATGATAATTAACCCATGGAAACTAATGAGAGTATCTGAAAAATAGCCAAAGATGGACCATCACATAGATCTGGGATAAACTCTTACCAAAAGGGAATGGAGCATAGATAATGATTTTGAAAAGGAGTCTGAGAGGGAATGATCAGACAGATATAAGAACTAGAAAAGAGTAATGTTACAAAAACCCAGGGAAAAAACTCAAGAAGCCTATTAAATGCCCCAGTGAGGTGAGGAAGGATAAGGACTAAGAAAGAGTCAGATTATGTTTGTTTTGTTTTGGGACTTGGACACCTTTTGGCAATCTAGTGGATCTTATGGGTTCATTCTTAAAATGTCTGTTATTATATTCATAATTAATGAAAAAATTTTCCACCCAAATTAACAGATTTTCCTAAAAACTATCTAAGGATGCCAGCTTTAAAATTCCTGTAAAAAAAAAAAGGAGAAAAGTGAGAGATGATGTTGAGGTGATTTAGAATACAGAGTTGGGAAAAAGAAGTACTCAGGATACACAGCCTTCATTTTTTCTCTGAAATCCTTAGCTGAAAGGAAGGAGGAAGATGCTATGGATGGCCTAAGGAAAGACAAGAAGGTTAGAGCCCTCACTTAGTAGAGTCAATGAGAATTGTAACAACCAGGAAATATATATGCTACTATGTATATAGAAGTAAGGATCCAGCTGAGATTATAGTTTAAAAAAATGAGATTACTTAATAGAGGGCCACAGTGAGCTAGGACATAGGAATTTCTCTATCAACCAATCAAGAGAATAGTAGGCATAATATAAGGTTGGGGTTTAGAAAGGGATAATTGGCAAGAAAACAAAAGACTCAGAGAGAGACTCGGAGAACAGTGTTAAGATTGAACCAGTTTTCACTATAAAGTCAAGATCATTAAAGGAGAAAGTGGGTCCAAAGCAGAGTGATGGTGTGAAAAATCAGGAAATGCAAAGGAACTAGAAATGGTGATAAAAATGGAGAATAAAGTGAAGGAGGATAATGCTTACAGAGTAACTGAAGAATAGGAGGTTATGGTCAGATAAGAAATATCAGAATAATGGATAGTAGAAGTAGAACATATGTATATCTGAAAGGGGTATGGTGGTGGAAATGCATATCCAGGGATCAGAGAAATTTAATAAATTGCAAAGCAAGGGTTTTTGAGGGGATAGCAGCATATAAACTGAAGCCCTCAAGTATAAAGTAAAGGGTTAGAACTCTAGAGCTAAGCCAGCCAAGTATTAGCTCTTGCAGGTCTTCTTTGATTCTGTGCCCAAGAACAAGCCCAGTTAAATTTAGAGAAACTAATTAACAGGGGACTGGCCACTAGGCAATGCTTTTTGTTCAGGCACAGCAACCAAGGAAGGGCATCTATTTAAAAAAAAAAAAAAAAAAAAAGTTCAATGATGGGAAGTATCCATACAAATGAAATCATAGGTCGCTCCCAGCCCATGAGGAAATGTTTATCAAAATCTTAGTCATGAAGTTTAGCTCATTAAAAAGTGGCCAGAGATTACAAAAGAACTGAATTGAAGGAAACGAAAACAAAGTTCCATCTTAATGGTTTTGCACCTTGACAGAAACGATTATGGCTAGAAGTGAAGAAGGCCAAATGTCTTATTAGGGTTTTGTTTTGGGACTTGGACACCTTTTGGCAATCTAGTGGATCTTATGGGTTCATTCTTCAAATGTCTGTTATTATATTCATAATTAATGAAAAAATTTTCCATCCAAATTAACAGATTTTTCTAAAAACTATCTAAGGATGCCAGCTATGTATCATAGACATGGATCCTAAGGTGTTGAAAGATATTTAGCTTTTGCTCAGATTAAAACTTCGAGAATTCTGTCTCCTGATTCTATAAAGCTCTTTCAGGAAACAGTTTTGTGGAAATTCTAATTCAAAACCACATACCTATTACTAGTTTCACTAGGTAGTAGTTTTGCTATGGAAGAGAATTGGCAAAAGATAAAAAATGAAAACCACCTTCTGAATAAAAGAATTTCCATATATTTCTGCTAAATATTTATTTTTCTTAGTTCTGCAATCATCACTAGTTCAACTGCTAACCTGAATAGATTGGGTACATGTGTATTCCCACTTTTTTTTTTTAATCCTGAAATTTAAGATTACATTTTTAAAAATTTCTATAGAGGCAAGCAGAATGTTCAGCATGTAAAAATTATGATATGGTTCATCTACTCTGAGGTTTCCTATAGATGGTCAAGTAAAGAGATTAGATTTCACCAAAATAAATAATGTTGCAATTTGCTTGATAATGAGACTCCTTGATACAACTGGCAAGAGAAAGAACCAAAAATAAAGATGTCATCAGTCATAACACAAAGAAACATTAGTAATCTAAGTTTTATGCATAGAGGTTAAAAAAAAAAAGGCAGCATGAGCTTCTATTTTTTTTTTCTCATGAAGGAAAAGGGTGGAGTTTAGCACAAGAGTTCATCCTCACACAACTGGGGCATCTGGCAAGACACTGGAAGTAGTTTTTGAAAGAAATAACATAGCAAACTTCATAAGAAAGAAAGATGGTACTCTGATCAGCAGCCAAGTGAAGAGAAAACTCAGGAGAATGTCACTGTCATTCACAACAGAGTTCAAAAAACAATGATACCATGAGGGCAAATAAAAAAAAAATGTGTAATGGTAGTTTACTTACTAGATCTTCTGGTTGGGAGCACTGGTCTGAGCCCTCCATCTACAAAAGAACACCAATACATCATTGTCTATGTAAAAGCCCTTAATCCAAACACAATTTAAACTCATTTAGCTGTGAGGTGAGGTTTGTTTTTCATATCATTATTTACAAATCAATCCTTTAATCTGAGTTTAGAAACTTAAAAGTTATCCCCCATGAGAGTGAAGCTAAGTATGATTTTTTTTTTTTTTTTTTCAGAAAACTCTGAGAACCCAGGGACTTGACTTTGTAGCTATACATATGGTAACTAATTTAGTATGGTAATTTTAAAACTTGGGCTTTAATATGAATGTTAGATTCTATTCCAATATTTTACATGTGAAATATACAGAAAAGTTCTGCTTCTCATGATCTTATTTTATAGATGACAAGTCAATTTAATTTTGAAAAATTTGTTCAAATTACATTAAAGAATTGCAAGTATTTCATGTGCATAACTATCCTTTAACTTTTTTTAAAAAGCAATATGAATTTTAAAAAATGACTGGCTTAGACTATTTCCAAAATACTGAGGAGTATATAATTTACCTTACTAATATTTTTTAGAAAAAAAAACAATAGCTAAATGCAGTAAACAAAACACATATTACTAGCTTTTCCCAGAAAGCTAGATTATCAAGAGTCAAAAGGAAAACCACGGCAGGACACACCTTAACTGAGGTGTTTGGTTTGGTACCACAGCGGTACGTCTGTGCCATTTGTGACGTAAGCTGAATTTCCTTTGTAAGCTGTCTCCATTTTCCACAGTCAGGTTTTGTGCACTGAACCTAGAGTACATGAGAAATTTTAAAAAAAGCAATGGTGAATAAGCAAATATTTGCCTACTTGCTTATATTCCCTACTCCTAAAAACTTTTATTCTCAATTGCTCATGTTGCCATTTTCTACACATGATATAATTAACCTTCCAGCAATTCCTAGGATTGTTTCCCTTCTGTACTGTACTGCAACCCTTGAAAATCCACTATGCCCAACTGGTTCATTTCTGATTCAACATCAAATTAAGCCCCAACAAAGTGATCTGAAATGAGGGGGTCAAAAAATGTCTTCTAACAACATAAGAAAAAAAGAATTTGGATCTATTCCATCATTTCTAAAACTTCAATTGCATTAAAAGGTACAAATAAAGCAACATACTCCTTACCCAATATGGAAGCTGTTGATCAGCCATAAAAGCTTTGGGACTAGGCTCACATTTCCCATTACTAGTCCATATCCTTTTCCAAGCAGCATATTTTTCATACCCATCTTTGTGACTAAGAAAAAAAAATTTTAATCAAGTGATTAAAAACATTCCATTTTTAAACTCCTGATTTTTTAATCTTCTTTAAATTACTTCTATCTACAAGACAAATAATGAGATGATAGAAGAGTACTTTATTAAAATACCTGCAAACCTAAGTAGTTTTTTAAAAATTATTTAATAGATGGCTGCCCACACAGCACTCTCTGGTGGTTGATATTCTTTTGTATCACCAAGAGCAGAGAAAGAACATGTCACTATCAATTCAGTGGACAAGAATTTCTGTAACCTAGCAACTATTTTCATTTCTTACATACATACAAACACATGCAAAGGCAGAATTAGAAGGAGACAATTCCTTTTCAAGTATGATTTGGACTAGTTGAACTCTCAAATGCTACAATTCTAATAATTTGAGTTTTAGAAAAGTATTTAGAAAAACCTAGTAAATCTTTTAAGGCCCAGGAGCTTAAGAATTTGGGTAATCAACAAACATACCTCCTGTAGTAATGGTCAAAGCATTCATTGCAAAAATGTTCCCCACAGGATAAGTGATACCATCGAGATGTATAACCATTTTTTGCACATCTAAAGAAGACAAGAATATTCATACAGTCATAAAATGAAATGAAAAAAAAATTCTCCAAGGCATCCACCCACCACCCATTCTTTGATTAAGCAAACTATAAACAAAGACTATTGGGAACATGGAACTGAAAAACTGACATACTGTCACCATAGTAATGATGTTTCTGTAGTCTTATCTCATGCTGCTTCATTTCATACACAAAATGACTATTTCCATGAAATATCTTGTCAATAATCCTCAATCATTGTTTTGTAATACAGGACTGTTTCTACAATTACCTTAAGTTATATTATGAAGTTCTCAACAACAACAAATTATTTCCAATAAAACTTACTTTAATTCACTTTATTTTCAAAAGAAATGTAGCAGTTTGGGAGCACAAAAATTTAATAAAAGGTTGGAAATCATGGCTCTAGATTTACATTATATGTTGTATTTAGGAAGACTAATTTAAGAGGCAAGGTCCAACTGAAAAACTGGCAAATGCAACTTATCCTCAATATTGGAATCTGGCAGATATTTGCGAACTGCTTAAATGACAATATTATAAGAGAACTAAAAAAAAAAAAAAAAAAGTTACCCAAAGACATTTTTTCCAACTTAAGGGGAAAAAAAGTCTTTTAAACTCAATTTGGATACTAATTGCTTTTATTTTACTTTTAATATGATTTTCTTAAACTTTGAATTGAGATTTTTCTTTTAATTTGAATAGATCTCATCTGCCATCTAAGAAAGAAGATAGCTTGAAGTGAATATATTTTCTCATGGACCAAAACATATTTTAATGTGCATAAACAACATTATGTATGTGTATGTGCATAATAAATAACAATAGGGAGTACCTACTGTTTACAAAGAGTTTTACAAATATCTCACATGATTCTTACAACCCTGGGAGTTAGATACTTTTATTATTATCCTCATTTTACAGATGAGCAAACTAAAGCAGACCATAGTTAAGTGACCAGTTAAGTTGGCCAGTTATTAAATAAACATTTACGAGGTGCCTATTTTGTACCAAATACTGTGCCAAGAGATGGGTCACACAGCTAATTAGTCACTCTAGACTCAACATACCATCTACTGTGCCAGCTAGCTGTCTCTATTATACATGTATAAGTGTGATAATCAAACATAACTGAAAATTTGAGACATCTCAGATAGTTTTCTTTCCACTCCATTAGCTCCAATTCTAATCTCTACAAATGCTATAGTTATTAAGTATGTTAGGACCAGTGACATGTTCTATGGATAAAAACCTAGATGTATAAGTGTCAGTTCACATGCATGCATATATAAATACAAGTTCTCTTGAAAAACTGGTGTTTCAAGATACAACTGTCCCAAGCAATCCCCTCACTGAACCAACTTGTCAAGACATCATCTAAGCAAACCTTTCAGCAGCACTTGAGAAGCAAACTGGACAAGTTGCTGTGCACCCAGCCTTTTCACATTTTCTGTATTTCTTCTCAGATGAGGCATCATCATCATCATCTGCTGCTACTTCTGTCACTTTTTTCTTCACCTGTGGGAGAACCAGTAAAATTAAGGTACAAAAGAATCATCAAATATTATTAGGAAATAATAGCTGCTGACTGCTAACTCTTAATGGTCTCTGAAGTGCTTTCATACATAGTCTTGTCTGACTTATTTTGAAAGAATACTTCCAAAAGACACTTTTGAAGTTAATGGTGATGTAAATAAAAAATAGAACCTGTAGACTGGGGCATTATATACACTTTAAATCACTGCTTTGAATAGTCATAAAGTAGTTGGTGTTTGGTTCTTTTATTGACTTCCTTGGAGGTGGGCTCACTGTTTTACTGTCACCATTTTGGAGTAGAAAACCCAATTCATTTTCCCTAAGGATCAACTTAAAGCTCCCTTCACTCAGAATAGCTCCACATTTTGAGGACTGCAGAACAAATTTTATAATTCTAAAGGAGGCAGAATTTGAGAGTGTTCACTATAGTTATTTATTAAAGCCCCAAAGAGTACAAGACTAGAAATAATTGTGCAATACCTGCCTCCCGGAACTCCTCAAAGGAAGACTATCTGAAGACTGGTCAACTGAAGCTGCCTTTTTCTTTGCTCGAACCCTGAGGGTTGACATCTTATCACAGAGTCTGCCAAACAGTTAAGTGTTAAAATATTAATGACTAGATACCCTGTTAGCCCTTGAGAAAAAAAAAATAGCACACGTACATTTATAATATATGCAAGTAAACAATAGATTCAACTCATGAGGAGTAGTAGTCAAACCAGCTAACTGTTGGTTAAATCCAACAAACAGAAGAAATCGTAAGTGTAGAGTTTGGTTTGGATTTTCAAGAAATACTTTCCATTCTTTTACTTCCTCATCCTCCAGCAGTTGCTGTTATGTCAATCTTTTAGCATGTTAAAATAGAAGTGAATTTATTGACATCTATTAGGTGTGCCTTGGAAATGATATGAGCTAGATGGTCCAGTAAAAACATCGAACATGGAGTCAGGAAAACCAAATTCTGCTGAAAACACCAGCTAGGTGACTCTGGACAAATCATCCAATCTTTCTCAACCTCTTTCCTCAACTGTAAAATGGAAAAATACTGGTACCTGTCTCACAAGGTTGTGGTGGAGAATCATCAAATAAGAAAAGATGTACAATGTTTTTTCAAACTTCAAATGCTAAACAAATGCTATGATTATAAAAATCTTTGATTCAGTTACTGCTAAAGGCAGATAGACCAGTTATTCTGTATTATATATAACTTTTTTTTTTTTTTTAAGAGCTAGAACAAATCTTGGAGGTCTTCTGATCCAACATTATCAAGAGGCAACTGAAGTTTTAAGAGTTTAAGGGACTCATCCAAAGTTACACATGCAATTTAAGTAGCAGAACCAGAATTTGAACCCAGTCCTCTGATTATAAATGCCATGTTTTATCCATAACACCAGGCTATCTCAAAGGAAACTTTATTCATGCTCTCAAAGAGACTCAATTATGTGGTAGATTAAACAAAACTTCAATCCAATACGTGCAAGAAAAACTGAAATGAACTACAAAAGAATGAAAAACTAACCAGTCAAAATGTAGATGTTTCTTGGCCTTTTTTTCTGGGTATCAATGTATTTAAAAAAACAAACAAAACACACACACACACACACACACACACACACACACAAAACCAAAATAAAAAAGACCTGGGCACCTGGGGCTATAAAGGGGGAAGGGAGGACAGATGTTAAAATGTGTGTGAGGAGGAAGAATATAGTAAATAACTAGTGTAATTTGTACCAACTTGGTGGATTGTTTTGAAGATACAATGTATTTACATTTATTTGTCTCTAATGACCCTTTAAAAAAAGGATTATTTTTTATCAGAGATGGTTGAAATAGCCTATATTGACACATACTATCCTTCCTCCCTTTCTCTCCTTTTCCTCTCTTCCCCCATAGACTTTATCATCCACAAAGCTAATAAAAGACTTTTTAGTCAATTGGTTTTGACTACTGAGATTGGTTTCCCTGTGATCTAATTCTCTATTCAAGTTTATTTAAAATGTTTTAAGTTAGTTATAATATGAAGGCCCCACAACCTGGTTTTTTCATTAGCTTTTCCTGACAAACAGCACTTGCCTAGTTTAAAAAGCTATCTCAAATCATGGAGCAAATAGTACTGGGAATATTTTTCATTGTGTATCATCAGCTTCTCTCAAGGCTTTTAGATTTCACCTACATAGATATTTTATAATATGCCTAAAGTCCTCTAAAATTGAATATTTCTTCCTACATTTTTCAAAGTATTACATAATTAGTGCTTTTTGCTACACCATTGTAACTGGTTAATAATTATAGACCTGAAGGAAGTTTCCAGATTCCACTTACAAATACCATCTTTAAAACGCAACTTCATTCAAAGATAGTCAAGAGGATTAGTCTTTTATGTAAATGCAAAATTCCAAAAAACTCAGTAGAAAACAATTACGAACTTACTGTGTAACATAACAGCAAACACATTAACAATCTAAGTGTAAGAAATACTGTGCAAGAAAAAGGGCTTAGGAACAGAAACTGAAACCTGCATCAATTCAGCCAACCTTTACTATCAATCCATCTGGGAGGATTCAACCATTGACACAACAAAGCACAAACATCAAGAATTTTCAGTTAAGCCTTCAACTGCCATTTTTGTTCATCTGTCTAGGAGTATACTTTTAATTCCATAAGCAATAACCAGTTCCTATTCCAGTTTTTCCTGTTTAAACAGACTCTGAAAAAAGTCATGAAAACCATTGGTCAAATCAGGTTTGTCTTCAAAAATGTCACACTAGTTTTGCAGTTACCATTCTTAATTTATCTCCACATAAGTGCATAAATATTTATGTGTATATACATAAGCATATATTAATTTTCCCTACCCCCTTTTCTAATTCTTTTTGTACTTATTTTAATTTTCCTATCAATGTTGAATTTTTAGATTTTTTAAATGATGGAGAGGGAAAAAACACATACTTTATGCAAAGCTGAAAGGAAACTACAGCTTGAGTCTTTTATCATAATTCAAGATTTATTTATGGGGTACTTAAAAGAGATAATTTAGTTGAAAATTTTAGAAACTGAGCCTACACCTTTAAAAAACATTGTATTAATAT
The DNA here is from genome assembly GCF_048593235.1 of Sminthopsis crassicaudata. NCBI lineage: Eukaryota > Metazoa > Chordata > Mammalia > Dasyuromorphia > Dasyuridae > Sminthopsis > Sminthopsis crassicaudata. The sequence goes on along the minus strand of NC_133617.1, from coordinate 181,081,210 downwards.
AATGTACTTTATATTTGGGATGAATTTTCTTATTTTATGATTAAACTTAGTTTTGCCAAATGTTAAAAAAAAAAAAAAAAAGGGAAAAGAAAGAAGAGTTCCCCTCCCTCTCCTCCTCCAGGGAATAGATATTTTTTTTCTTTCCAAAGCTGCAGACCTTAGGGATAGAACCTATAAAAATATCAACCCATCTGTGCTTACAAGTTATATACTACACAGACCACAGAGACTACTTGTTTGGGGGGGAAGTTAACTAGGGTAAAAAAGTTGTTTATCTCAGAAATAATTAACTGTAGGCCTGACTACTCATATGTGATACCCCAAAAAGCCCAATGCCTTATGGAAAAAATGGCAGCGTGGTACTAAATTCCATTGTCCTATAATAAGGAAATTTCAAGAAAGACAAATGTAGCTCCTATGAGTCTAAGTTCCTGCTACTAATAAGGATTTTCAGTGGTTACCAACTTTTCCTTACATTAAATACCTGGTAATTCTTCAAAATAGTTCCCAAGGTTTCTTCCATTTTTGTCCTCTAGCAATACACTTTTACAAACAAAATATATCACTACCTTCCAGCAGTTGTCAAGGTGGAGTTTCATTTTCTAATATTGGTGATGGGCTCCAAGGAAGCTATGCATTTTTCTTCTCTAGTGATTAAATCACCCTTTTTGCAAGACAGCTGATCTAAGCAGTACATCTGTGGAGTGTAACCTGTTAGTGCAGATGGCTCAACACCAACTTTCTACAGCTGGGCCTTCTTCCTTCCTCTTATGCTTGACAGCTGAGTAACAGCCACTATGGTCTGCCCGCCCTCACCTTCTATTTCTCTAAGCCGAGTTACCCCAGCAACCTTCCTAAGTATGTCCTAAGAAAGTGTCCGGCGCAGGGGCTACTGTTTCTGCAGGATCACTGGTTTCTAGGAGATCATCTTATTAACTTGGGCAGCGCCAGAAAAACCGTTTTCTATTTTATTTTGCATCTCCCAAAGCTCTAGGAAAGCCCTTCCTCCCGCAGCAGACCACCCCCGAGTGACAGAGCTCTGACAGCAGCAATGAAAACACGAAGAGCTCGTCATCCCCCGTGCTAACAAGCAAAAGCAACAGCAGTGCCTCTTAGCAAACTGGTTTTAAATCCTCTCTCTATTTTTCTCTCTCCTTCCCTTTCTCTCCGGGGCAGGGATACGAGGGACAGAATCGCTTTGCCTCTCACCTTTGCACCGAACTGGTGCGGAGAGTCGCAGTGAATAGCACCAGCTGCAAGAAAAAGGAAGGGCTGTAAGGGATGGGGCAAGAGCCACACTACCACCAGCCGGGGGATTCCCTCTTCGCAAATTCGTCCTCACCCCACAACCGCGGTTTGGAGCTCGTGCCGAAGAGCGCACCCCCGCACCGCACCCCACCACACCCTACGCCACCCCCACGCCCCTTTAGCGTCCCCGGACCTCACTGGGGTCCCCTCCAGGACCTTCCCACTTCCCACCCCGATTCTCCTGGGTGGGAGAAATTGCAAAGGAGGAACCGGGGGGCCTGCACCCCAGCCCAGCCGCTTTGTGCGAGCGCTGTCACCCGAAGTCACCCACCGCCCCCGCTCTAGCGCAGCCGCTCGCCTCCAACCTCTGAGTGCCAGCAAGAAGGCGGGCGCGGCTTTTAGCCCCCAGAAACCTCCCGGGAGTAGCGCGTTGCGCGCACGGGACCGGACAATTAGCGCAGGGAGCGAGGCGCAGCCTGCGCTCAGCCGCCGGCCGCCGCGGCGCCGCTGCTTCCGCCCCTGTCACGCCGTGACCCGACGGGGGAGGAGCTGGGGAGGGGCTCGGGACCCGCCTCCGCCCCAGCCGCCCCGCCCCGGCTATTTCCGCCGGCGCAGCTTAGACCCAGAAAGAAGGGGAGGGAAGAGAGGCGGGGTCTGCTGCGAAGAGAGTGGGCCGGACCGCCGGGAGTGGCTAGGGGACTCACCCGTTTGCCCACGGACCCCAGACGGAGATCCCGGAGGTGATGCCAGTGAGTGCAGGTGTCCAGCTCGCTTAGGCGTGCAGGAGAAGCGCATGTGACCTTGTGAAAGCGTGAGTGACTCCCATTTTTACCCCCCCCCCAAACCTTGGGGGACCTTGGAGTTCGTAGACTAGTCCCCTGTTTTTGCTAATGAGGAAAATGAGACCCAGAGAAATGACCCCAAATCCTGCGCTCTTGGCACCGCCCCACTGTCAGAGGCGGAGTGGAACCTACTCCCACCCTTTGCCTAAGAGCTGTGGCTTTTGGGGCTGAGAGCGACGTGCGAGGTGCCGTACGACACCCACCCCCTCCGACCCAGTCATTAACCCAGGAGGGTGTTGGATTTTATAAATTTTCAGAGGCAAGAATGACTGGGTTTTTGCAGCATTCGTTCCAGTCTAGCTATTTCGTGTAAATTAGGGAGAAAAAAAAATTGTAAAACCCTCAACTTTCTTGTTTCCTGACATACATAATAAACCTTCACCTTTAAACTTTCAGTTACTCAAGTTTATTATTATTCCTTAAAAACAGAGGGAAAGAATAGGCTCTGAAAGAAATATTTAAGTACCGCAGGGAACAGGTAAAAGTTGTATGCACTATGTGAAGAGCACCCCCGCCCCCAAGGTAATGATACAGAGAAGTAACAACTTAGTGTTTAAGTGTTACTCTTACTGTAGATGTGTAATAGTTACTTTATATTTTTATAGCTGATTATAATAGTTCACTGGTCCCAAGAACCACTTTTTTATGGTACTGCTTTAAAAGAATGGGAGGGAATAAACATTTATTTAGAATGCTAAGCCTCATTTATCATCCCAACAACCTTGTGAGATACATACTGTTGTTATCCTCTTTTGACAGTTGAGGAAACTGAGGCAAATGGATTAAACACTGCAGGTTCGAGATAGGATTCGAATTAGTATTTTTTTTTTTTTTTTTTTTTTTTTGGTCTTTCTGATTCAAGAGGCCTAGGACTCTACCCTTAGAACTAAGACTACCTGACGTAGGAAATGAACCATTTGAGCAATACCCCAAAGGTATTTGGTGGGGGAGGGTTCCTTGTAGATTGTTTGCTGCTTCTCACAGCTTGGAACCTGAAATTTGAACTTTGATTCTTAAAGGCTCGAAAGTCAGGTTTTTTGTTTTGTTTTGTTTTGTTTTTTGAGGGAGGGGCGGTGTTTTGTTTTTGAGGAAATCCCCAGTGGAAGCTTCCACTGAACCTCCTTTTTCTTCGATTTGGAGTTGAATATTGCAAAAGTACATAATGCAAGAGCTCTTTTTAACTGGACATAGATGAACATGTTAGACTTTATTTTCTTTCTTTTTTAAAATAAAGGCAGTTGGTAAATGGGAAAAAGAAGACCGTTTTGGAGTCAGAGTATAGGTAAATCATTTCTTTGAGCCTCAGTTTCCTCTTAATACAGTCAGCTTTATATACAGTCAACTCAGTTTGCAGGAGAATCTCAAAACCACAGCTGAATTACTTCTAATTTCTGATGAGAGGCTCTTAATCCTTGAATTTTAAGGCAACTAAAGCCCAAATCTTTCTACAGAAATTTCTTTTACTTGAGCCTTGTCATTGTTAAAAGTGATAAATCACTGATGCATAATTGTATTTAAAATGCTAGTCTTTGGAAGTTGTAGCCCAATTTATCTATATTTGTTTTATTAATGAACTGGGAAGTCTTAGATGTAGACCAAAATTACTGGCCTTTGTATAAAATGTGATTACCTGCCACAAAGAGGATAGTAGTTTTCTGGAAGCATTAAAAAACTTATTAGTACCTGAACAAATTATCTGATCCTTTTTTTTTTTTTTTTTTTTTTTTTTGGCAACCAAAGATATATTTTGCCTTCTGAAATAATGGGCATGTTGATTTAAGAAAATCAGGTGTATGAAATCTAAATTTACAAAGATATAAATGAAGGTTTAGTCAATTCATATTACAAATGCATATATTCTAAATAGGCAGCTTCTCCAGGATATTTAAAATAGGATTTGATATATTTATAATGGTAGGCGGTACAGTAGACAGAATAGCAGGCCTGAAGTTAGGAAGACTACAGTTTAAGTCTGCCTTAGATATTTACTAGCTGTGTGACTCTGAGACAGTCACCTAACCCTTTTTGTCTGTTTTCTCACCTGTAAAATGAGCTGGAGAAGGAAATGGCAAATGCTTTGAGTATCTTTGCCAAGAAAAACCGAAATTGGGTCATGAAGAGTCAGACACAACTGAAATATTTGAAGTAGGATATTTGCTTATGAAAAAAAATCAAAATCGCTACAATTCAGCAATAGAAAACATCAATTGCATAAAGTATACTGTATATTTAAATAAAGGAAATTGTTTTGTATCTCATTTTACTTTAATTATCTCATTTTTCAAAAAAAATGGGGACATCAAAAATGTCTTACCTTCCCTGAATTCTTTGGCAGAGTGAGGTAGAGGTGGGGGAAAGAATAAGCATTCCATAGGTATGCAACATTACATATAATGTCATATTTTTGGGTTTTTTGTTGTTGATTTTCTTAATTGTCACTTCTTTTTCTTTAGTTTTTTTAAAAATTATTTTATAAGAGAGAGTTCCCTGGCAAGAAAGAATAAAAGGGGAAATTTAGTCAATGTAATGTTGTGCTACAGTTTCCTTTTATTGTTCTGGCTCAGTTTCCCTTAATTGTTCTGCCTCAGTCCTCCTGTTTGAAATCCCCTTTCCTGTTCATTAGGACTGAGATAATTAAGGCTGTGGAGATCTGAAAACTCTGGCATTCCAAGAGTCATAAAACTCCAGATGTTCTATCTTAGATACCTAATTGGCTTCCTTTACCTCTATCTCTCCAGATTTCCTATCTTTAGCTGACTATCTCCTTTACTCCCAATTTATAAGAATTTATGATCCTACCCCACCACCCCCCCAACCTGTTAGATTCAGATTGATGGTCCCTTCCTGGAAATTCCCACTCATCAGTGTTGGAACTCCATCCCTTACCTTTGTCTCCTCTGATCACTAGAACCCTATAAAAATCACTGGAATCTCACATTCCATGCTGAATTCTTTGAGAGGAAAGTCCAGTTCAGCCTTGGGAGCAAAAGGAATTCTGCTCTGCTTCCAGACAATCTCTCCCTCTCAGAAATTCAAATAAAATATTAAAAACTCTCTCATCTCTATCTTGCCTCAGTTTCTCTAGCATTACAGTAAAAAATATCAGCAAAATTTACTTAAAGAAAAAAAAATATTACTACCAATGCTAACATTGCATAACAACATTTCAATACATTTAATTGATAATGTGTCAATGCCTTTCATTCAGACATGAAGAATTCCTGATTTGTGGAAGGTACCTGACCAGAAATCATGGATTGTTTAACAGCTGTAGCAGGAGCCAAAGAACACTCTGTTCTTGGGGAACAGCAAAATAAGGCACTTACTCTTGATTATTGGCAACAAAAATGGGAGATGCACAATATTGGATTTCATCAAGAACATGGAAATAAGTAAGAAACACATTCTTTTATCTAACAAAGAAATGCTAGCCTTGTTATTGTTATTATCATTATCATTAGATTCATATTGCACAGACCCAGGATAGTTTTGCTTATGTAGAAGAGGCAATAAACTTTTGTTGCTTTAAAATGCATACTCTTTTTGCTTAAAAGAAAAAGCATACATCACAACTACAAATACTCTTTGGCTCTTTATTTGCCATACCTTTGTATTGTTATCACCTTAATTCTTATTCTTATTGTGTCTTACCTGGACTATTGTAATGGTCTTCCTTACTTTCAATCTCTTCCATCTCTGTCTATTTTCAAAAGATCAAATACATCAATTTACCTCTGTTAGCAGCTTATCTAAAAGCATAGAATGATAAATTAAATGTTCAAATGTTTTGCTGAAATCTATGTAAAGTAGATCTACAGCATTTCATTGATCTTACGACTAGGACACAACCCATTTAAAAAAAAAAAGGAAGGAAGGAAGAAAGAAAGGAAAAAAAATTAATCTAGCATGATTACTTTAGAATTTTAGATTTAGGGTTAGAAGGGATACTAGACTCTATATTTAAACAAATAACAGATCCTCAGGGTTTCTTAATCTTTATATTAGAGAGTAAGTCATTCCAGAAATAATTTCTAATAGAAGCCTTTATTATTTTATATTAGCACCTACCAAAAAAGTAGCTGCAGGAGGTCTATGTATCACTAAACAAGGGGTATATTAATTATCTACTCTGTACCAAAAACTATGGCAGGTACAAAGGATACAAAAAAATTTTTTTTAAATGAAGCAATCTCTTTTCTCTCAAGGAACATATATTACACCAAGGGAAATAATTACTTATTTCTTTGATCATGTATAAATATATGTGTGCAAATATGGATATATAAACAAAAATATATAAAATAAGTCAAAATAAATACAAGGTAATAAGAAGGAAGAGGTCTAGCATCAGAATTTGTATAGAAGGTGTTAGGCTGCAAAAAATGAGGACTTCTCAGAGGCAGAAGTGAGAATAAGCAAACGCATTCTTTGTATAGAAGATTGTTCACACAAAAGCATAGAGATAGGAAGAGGGAATATTGTGTAAATGACAGTGATCAGCCAATTGACTGGCCACAGAGAGTTGTATGGGAAGTCAAACAGGAGTCAAGCTGTGAAGACTTCTAAAAGCCCAATAGAGGGATTTATTTTATATATTTTATCTTAGAGACAAGAATCGTGAGTTTTGGTTTTTTGGGTTTTTTGAGTAAGGGAGTAACATTTAAATCTGTGTATAAGGAAAATCATTTTAGCAATTATGCAGAAGATGAATTTAATATATAAGAACCTTGAAAAAGTGAGGTTAGTAGATTATTATTCTAAGAAAGAAAAATATATAGATCATAGACTTAGAGTAGCAGGTACCTTAAAGACTAGTCCAGTCATTTCATTTCAGAAATAAGGAAAGCAAAGTGGAAAAGGTGTACTGGGATCATATAGCTTGTAAAAGTATAAAGTGAAATTTGAACCCAGGCCTTTCTGCCTCTTGAATTCACTGCCCTGCTCACTTTCCATATCGCTTCTTATGATTAGGGCCTGAACTAAGGTACAAGGAGGAACAATAAATGTGGCAATTGCTTGGATAAGAGAGGTAAGAGAAAGTGAGAAATTGAGGAAAGTACTAAGGTTAAAAATCTTAAAGACTGGCAAAATGATGATATCCTTAACAGACATGGAGAATTCATTGAATATGAATGAGATGTCTCTGGAATATCCAATTTAAAAGGCCAAGTAGGTAGTTGGTCTTACACAAGAGAGCTCAGAAAGATTCTTAAACTAGGTATCTAAATCTATGCCATCTACATGGAAGTAATCATTCAATCCATGCGAATTGGTAATGTTAATCAATAAACATTTATTAGGAATCTACTAGGTCCCAGATGCTGAAACATTGGGCATAAAAGAAGTCTAAAACAGTCTCTGTCTTCAAGGAGCTTACACTCTAACTAGGGAGATAACCCAAAAACAAATACAAAAAAGCAGTCTATCTATAGAATAAATTGAAAATAATTAATAAAAGGAAGGCACTAGAATTATATATATATATATATTTTATAATATTATCCCTTGTATTCATTTTTCCAAATTACCCCCCCTCCCTCTATTCCCTCCCCCCGACGACAGGCAATACCATACATTTTACATGTGTTACAATATAGTCTAAGTACAATACATGTGTGTGAATATCATTTTCTTGTTGCACAATAAACATTAGAATCCGAAGGTACATGCAACCTGGGCAGACAGATATTAGTGCTAACAATTTACATTCCCCTCCCAGTGTTTCTTCTCTGGGTGTAGCTACCTCTGTCCATCATTGATCAACTGGAAGTGAGTTGGATCTTCTTTATGTTGAAGATTTCCACTTCCATCAGAATACATCCTCATACAGTATTGTTGTTGAAGTGTACAGTGATCTTCTGGTTCTGCTCATTTCACTCAGCATCAGTTGATTTAAGTCTCTCCAACCCTCTCTGTATTCCTCCTGCTGGTCATTTCTTACCGAGCAATAATATTCCATAACTTTCATATACCACAATTTACCCAACCATTCTCCAACTGATGGACATCCATTCATCTTCCAGTTTCTAGCTACAACAAAAAGAGCAGGCACTAGAATTAAAAGAAGGCTCCCTATAAAAGGTGGAATATTAGTTGGTATTTGAAGCCAGGGAGTTTGGGGGTCAGAGCAAAGCAAAAACAGTGTTTTACATATGGGGGCAGGCAAAGAAAATTCCCTGAGCCAAGAGATAGAATGTCTTATTCTTGGAATAGACAGAAGGTCAGTATTATTAGTTTAAAGAATATGTGTTGGGGAATAAGGTTTCCTACCAGAAAGGTAGGAAGATATTAGATTAAAAGGGTTTTGAATGACAAACAAAACATTTGTATTTGCTTCTAGGGGCAGTAGGAAGCGATTGGAATTGATTGAGGATAGGTGACATGATCAGACTTGCATTTTAGGAAAATCATGTATTTTCCTTCCCTTTCTTCCACTGTACCATCATATGGTGTATAAAACAGTTCTGAGAGATTGAGAAGGATATGGACTGATTTAGAGATTAGATTATCAGTGATAGTTTCTCTGCAGTCTTTCAAAATATTTACCAAGTATTTCTTAAAATCTTAGTACACATATTTTGGGAATCTACTGTCTTAGCAACATAGGAAATTCAACTGAACAGGAACAAATATCAGACAATTAAATTGCAGTAATAAATAAGAGTTATAAGCATTCGCTTTTCCATTTCTTTTATTTCTAAGATCTGTAGTGTTTTCCCTGCTCCAGTGAAGAGATGATTTTTGAGAATAAATGTGACTGGAAAATGAGTCAAAACACGAGCTGTTCAAAAGTAGAACTGAGGGAGTTTCTTTGACTGGTTTTCACTCTTCCATCTTAGTAGAACATCTCAGAGCTTGCACTTCACTGATAAATCCTTCAGAATCCTTCAAGTTACCTTCAAATCATAGTGAGATACCAGATTTTAGCAAGCTTCATTTCTTTTTAATTCAAAAACAGAATTGTGGAATTTGTGTTTGTTTTGTTATTATTTTAAATTTTGCTAATAAAGAAATAAAAAGAGTACATTATTGAAGCAATATTGGTCCTTTGCTGTTGTAATGAATTCTTTTTAAAAAAATGTTAATATGTTTTGTTCATTTCCTCTCCCTCCCAGGTTATTAAGAAAATACATGAATACATTTCTTAATGGCAGAAATGGGCTCAAGGTATTTTTCCCTCTTTGTGGAAAAGCAGTTGAAATGAAATGGTAGGAACAGATAAATACTAGTAATTTTTTCTTTTTGGGATAATATAATGGATTTTTCAAACAATTTTTAAATGACACATGGAAGAAATGTATATGGGTTATACCTAATTTTAAAAATTTCCTTAAGATTATTAGAATTCTTTGATACAGAGAAATTTTTTTCCTCAAGAGGTAACATGAAATTATCTTCTTAGACTAAAAGGAGAGATGATTGCTGTAGCTTGTAGCACAGAATTTTTGTAACTAACTTATTGACCAAAAAAAATGTTTTGAATTCAGGAGGAAAGACAAGAGTCATGGGGGTAGGGGCAGCTTGGGAGGGTAGAAAGAAAACTGGATTTGGAGCTAGAATGGCTGGATATGAATTTGCCACTTTCTTCCATAGTGACCTTATCCTCTTCATACCTCAATTACTTGCTTTAAAATGAATAAGTTTGGCTGGATCACCACTTAGATTTCTTCTCACTCTAGATCAGTTATCCTAAAGTGCTTCATGTCTTATGAAGGGATAATACTACAAATCAATAATACAAATTCTTAGATTTAATTTTAGCAGGTTTTACATAGATCCAACCATAGTGTTATAATAGTGTGTATTTATGAGATAGCTGACTCGGGTTAAAGTCAAGACTAAACATGAGATAGAGTAGATCTGAGGCTCTACTTAGAATTTAATTTCATTGCTTTGTCTTTACTTTAACTATGCTGAGTTAACTAGAAGACAGAAACTCATTGAAAGTTATATGCAAGAACTAGAAGATCATTATACAAGCAACAAAAAGATTATATGATGATCAATTCTGATGGCTCTCTTCAACAAGGAGATGATTCAAACCAGTTCCAATTGTTCAGTAATGAAGAGAGCCATCAGAGAGAAGACTGTGGGAACTGAGTGTGGAGCACAACATAGCATCTTCACTTTTTTTGTTGCTGGTTGCTTGCATTTTGTTTTCTTTCTCAGGTTTTTTTTTTCCTTTTTTACCTAATTTTTCTTTTAAAAAGTTATATGCAAAGATATTAATTCTTGAAGGCCAGAACAAATTAAATCTATGACAATACAATACTAAGATATACATATCGAGAAAAATGCCTATATATGAATATGAGTATGGAATTTTTTATTTACCTGACTTAAAACCATTAGTATGTCTGTATTTCTTTCTATTAAAGAGAGAAGGCTCACCATCTATGTGTTGTTTATTGTTACAGAGATGGTCACAACAGATACTTAGTTTCTACATAAGCATGTTGGATTGAGATCTTGTAAATAATTGAAAAAATATTTTATAAGATGTATATTTGTCTAAGACAAGCATAAAGAGTTTCTAATAAAAATGGTTTGAAGTTTGAAACAATTTACTTCAACTCTAGACATTAAATAAATCAGTGGATGTTTTAAGACTTAACGTGAATAATTCCCTTCCATCTTGAAGGGTAAGTAAATTTAGTTTTTCAGCATTTTCATGGCATATGTGGGTTGTTAAATGCATGCAAGGAACCATTGTGTTCAATGTTGACATTTGTCATTCACAAAACCTGATGAATCTGAACATATGGACCTATGAGAGAAGGTAGATTTCAATTCATTGTCATCTAAAATCAGATTTGGAGTTCTAATATAAATTTTGAAGAAATTATATTGAAGAATGTTGTTCTACATTTGTAGAAGGAATTTAGTTTATCTTGTATTTTCTCTCTACCATAGATTCACTGATATGATAAAATTCCAAACAAAACAATTAGAGAATAAATACTAACAATGCTGTTTTCTTTGTACAGGTTTTCTGACCTGGGTCACAGTGTAATTGGAGTAGAAATCAGTGAACTGGCTATACGGGAATTTTTTACCGAGCAGAATTTGTCTTATTCAGAAGAATCAGTTGAAGGAATTTCAGAAGCCAAAGTATTTAAGGTTTGTTTTACTTTACTTACTCTCTAAAAAATTTATACAATTTAAGTATTTCCCAAAGGCCAAGTTATTTATGAATGGTAAGAATTAAAGAAAACACAGTTTTGAAACTTTCCTGGCCATTATATAAACATACTTGTAGATTTTTGACTCAAGAATCTCAGGGCTTCTCAGTATTTATCACTCATCAAAAATAAGTTTTGTTAGGAAGAAATCTTGCAACTTTTCTAGGCCCAGTCCACTGATGACCATTAAACTTTACTGAGCAGTATGTAATTAGTGATAGGGGCATAGCATAGATATGTAAAATCTATAGTTAGAGGAGGGAGAAATCACTGGAGTCTTGGGTAGTCAAAAAAGGCCTCACAGAATAGGTGGAACTTAAGCTGTACCTTGAAAAGTTGGTTGTTATTATTTGTCCTTCATTCTGGAAGAGGACTGTGACATCTGGAAGGTGATACCATAACACGCAAGTGAGTTGAATTTAAGTGAGGGAGAGCTGTATAGGTCACCAGCCTCATTTTTCTCTCCAGAGCCATCTGGGTTCAGTGGCCAGATATAGATCAAGACAATTGGAGATAGCCCCAGATGCCTTTTTAAGCTAAGGTTTTTAACAAGTGTCAATTTGACTGAGGCAACACCCATTCAATAATGAAGGCTAGGTAAGCATTGAAGCAAAAAATGGCTTCTTTTACCTACTAAAAAAATCTGGAAAGTTGGTAGATTTCAGACAGACGAGGTAGAAGTAATGGCCCAAAGATGAAAGTAGTTACTAGAACAATATAACAGATGATCCTAAAACTAAAAGTTCCTATACAGGGAGGACTCCATCTTGGAAGAAAGGGGATTGTATTGTGTAAATAAAAGCAAACTTTCTATTTGTTAAATTTGGTCTCTAGTAAGAGTGTCTTTAGATAGCTAAGAGGAAATATAGTACTTTGAAAAGAGAATTAGATTCAGGACCTGAAGAGATCTGAGTTCAAATTCTATCCCTGATACTCATTTTATGGCAATGGCAAAGTAGTTTACATTTCTTAAACTCATTTTCCTCCATTTGCAAGATGGAAGTAATCATATCTATATAACTTAGGCCCACAAGTTTGTTGTAAGGTCAATAATAATAATAATTAATACTTATATAAAGCTTATTATGTGTCAGGCACTATGCAAAGTGCTTTCTTATCTCATTTCATCCTCACAACAATCTTGTGAGATAGGCGTTATTATTATCCCCGTTGTACAGATGAGAAAACTGAAATAAACAATGCAAATGATATGCATGCAGTGCTATGCGAATCTTAAAACAAATATAAGGATTAATGTTTACATATCCAATATTTGGTAGAAGGAAAGTATTAGGGAAAATTCTCTTACATCAGTTTTTCAATGAAAGACTTCAGAAAAATCTCAACGTTTCAGATTCTTGGTGAATAGTTTTACCTTTTCTTTATTTTATTTTTTTTAATAGTTTTTATTTACCAGATATATGCATAGGTAATTTTATAACATTGACAGTTGCCAAACCTTTTGTTCTAATTTTTCCCCTCCTTCCCCCCCCCACCATGGCAGGTTGACCAATACATGTTAAATATGTTAAAGTATAAATTAAATACAATATATATATATATATATTTTATATATATATAGTATATATTATATTATATATAATATTTATATAACATATAAATATATGTTGTTTTGCTATACAAAAAGAATTGGACTTTGAAATAGTATACAATTAGCCTGTGAAGGAAATCAAAAATGCAGGCAGACAAAAACAGAGGGACTGGGAATTCTATGTAGTGGTTCATAGTCATCTCCTAGAGTTCTTTTGCTGGGTGTAGCTGGTTTAGTTCATTACTGCTCTATTGGAACTGATTTGCTTCATCTCATTGTTGAAGATGGCCTCATCCATCAGAATTAATCATCATATAGTATTGTTGTTGAAGTATAAAATGATCTCCTGGTCCTACTCAGTTCACTCAGCATCAGTTCATGTAAGTCTCTCCAGGCCTTTCTGAAATCATCCTGTTGGTCATTTCTTACAGAACAATAATATTCCATAATATTCATATACCACAATTTATTCAGCCATTCTCCACTTGATGGGCATCCACTCAGTTTCCAATTTCTGGCCACTACAAAGAGGGCTGCCACAAACATTCTTGCACATACAGGTCCATTTCCCTTTCCTGTATTTTTAACAGAATCAGAGTACTAGCAAAGAAAGCAATTATCCCTAGAATTGTAGAAGTACTGAAATGAATGCCATAATCTGTCTAAACTGATGTGTATCTGTGAACTAATCTTTAATACACCCAGGATGAATGTCTTTTATGTTTAAAATGAGGAGCTATTAAAGCATATTTACCATAAAACTGCATTGTAGAGTGTTTTATCCTTTATCCTTCTTTTTCTGCTCACCTATTTTCTGGACTTTCACCTTTTTTTCTATGATTGCTTACAAAATATTTTTATTTCTGAATTTATGTTGTTTCAGAGTTCATCAGGGAATATCACTTTATATTGCTGCAATATTTTTGACCTTCCTAGGTAAGAATAAATTATATATCTAAAATCACATACTTCGCAAGAAGATTTGTAGGGTCCTTTCATCTGGGCTAAATAATTTGCTATAATACATTCAGAAGATCAATTTTATTTTTAATTTTATGTGGTTAATTTTTTCACTATAGTTACAGATGTCTTCATTATACCGAATTAATGACTTTGACCTTGACTTCTTATTTGGAAAAAGAAATTAAAAAATTTTTTAATTAATTTTATAATTATAACATTTTTTGACAGTACATATGCATAGGAAATTTTTTTTACAACATTATCCCTTGTACTCCCTTTTATTCTGAATTTCCCCCTCCCCCTTCCCTCCATCCCCTCCCTTAGATTGGCAGGCATTCCCATACATATTAAATATGTTATAGTATATCCTAGATACAATATATATGTGCAGAACCGAATTTTGTTGTTGTTGTTGTTGCAAAGGAAGAATTGGATTCAGAGGGTAAAAACAACCTAGGAAGAAAAACAAAAAATGCAAACAGTTTACACTCATTTCCCAGTGTTCCTTCTCTGGGTGTAGCTGATTCTGTCCATCATTGATCAATTGGAACTAGATTAGATCTTCTCTATGTTGAACATATCCACTTTGGAAAAAGAAATTATCATGAACCTGAGCTGTAATCTTTTCTACCTAATCCCTGGATTTATAACCAAAGTTGAACTAATTGATGAAGAAGGGGAAGAGAGCTTTCTCTTATCCCCAACTTCCATGTAGAGTCCTAAATTATAGTCATTTGGGAAAAAGGAGCAGAACTTTCCTTCAGCAGGATTCCTTCTTTACTTTCCCCAAATCATGAGAACCCTTATAGTGGTGATACTTCATTACTCCTTTAAAAATAAAAAAGAGCCAAATAACAATTTCCTTGCTTATTCACTTACTAATTAGTTTTGCACAATCCTTTTAATATGGGGTAGAGATAGTTTGGGAAGACTCAGAATACCATAAACTCTATCATGAAATCACAGCATTCACCTCAAGGGGGAAACATAAAAAGACAAAAAGAAGCTAATCTTTCTGGACTTATTTCCATGTGGCACCCTGTTCTACTTACCCTTTGGGGGATGAGATGGATTTTATTTATGATTTTACCTATGTATTGAATTAATGGTATAGAATTGCCCTCAACTAATAGAAGCAAACTTCTTTGTAACTTAAGAGACTTTTCCTATTCATTAAAGGTTAATTTTTATTTATTTATTTTTACTTATAGAGCCAATGTTGGCAGATTTGACAGAATTTGGGATAGAGGAGCCTTAGTTGCTATTAATCCAGGTGATCGAGAATGGTTAGTATTTTGGATTGCTTTTGAAAAATGTACTCTCAGATTTTTTTTAAAGCAACATGCTTTATAGCTTTATAATTTATGGAAAAAGTAGAATCATCTTGACTTTATTAGTTTTCAAAAATCCTTTGATGCATCTTTAGTAGTTTCATTTTTATTATTATTACCTTATTAGGAAAAAACATAAACATGACAAACTATATAATTAAGAGTGCAATTATATAAGATTTTGTTTAATATCTATACCTATTTATAATTATTACAGTAAACAAAGATACAATTCTTTGATAATAATTAAACCTTAATTTGAAATAGTATGTATATCAAGAAGTTTAATTTTTCATGATTTAGTAGGATTTGTTGCCATATTTCAGCTTACTGAGCTAAAAGGTATTCTCTGAGTACACATATGTAATTTAATTAAAATTATTTTTATTTTCCACTTTACCTTATCATAATACCCAGCATATAATAAGTGCTTAATAACTTATTGTTGATTGATTTCAATACTATGTGTATATGAGATTTATCACTATTTACGTGAGAAAATGAACCTCCAACTAAATAAACTATATAAAATATCTTTCTTGGAGGAAAATTGACAACAGATTTGAAAAATTTTAGGGGAAACTACTTTATATTTGTAGGGAAGTGAGAATATTATAAACATATAACAGTTGTATTTTCAAATTGAGCAACTAGGAAAGGATTTTTTTTAAAGTTGTTTCCTTGTTTTCTAACTCAGTCTTCCTTTCTCTGTTTTGCCGTTTTTTTAATTCTCATGACCATATCATCAAGTGCCCTTTAAAAATTTTTTTTGCCTTATTTATTTATTTATTTGTTCATTAAATATGAAATAGAAAAAAATCATCATGCAAAATGAGAGAATTCAAAATATGAAAGAATAAATTTCCATTTTAAGAAAGCCTATATAATAAATACTATACATTATATTCAGAACTGTCCATTTTTCTTCTTTATAAAGGTTTTCTTTTGTTCTCTACAGTTTTTTGCTTTGTTTTTGTTGTTATTTTTGTTTTTTGTTATTTTTCCCTTTCCTTACCCTGTTTTCTCTCAAGAAGGCTGTAGTTAAATAGAGATATATTTATATATATTCATATATGTATGTACGCTATATATGCCACATACATATATATGCATGTATATCTACATAGATATATATGCATACATGCATAGAAATATATAATCATATGCATAAATATTCATATACATCTATGTAAAGTTGTACTGTTTTTGTTTGTCTTCTATTTTTCTGAAAGTAAATAACATTATGCTTCTTAGGTCCAAGTCTTTCCCTATTTTTCTAAATCCAGCAACTCATTTCTTATACCTCAGCAATATTCCAACCTTTTACTATCTACTCATTTCAAATAGTCTAAAATAATATCAATTGATATGCCTGTCATATTGTGTAGTTTCTCTGTTTTTCTCTTTTGATTGAATCCATTTTAACTTTAACTTTATGATCAATGATTACTATCTCTGCTTTTCTTTTCTAATAAATTGTACTTCTGATCATTATTGTTTTCTTTTTTCTTTTTTTTATAATTTTCATAAATATTCTATCTCACGGTGAACTATCAATTCCAAGTGGCCCCTACTATTTCCCCAGACATTGTCATGTAATGTAATTAGTGAATCTGTAAGAGGGTAATCTGATATTTTTTAAAAAATAAAATTTACAGAGGATTTCTTTTGTAAAGTGAAGAATATTTTTATATGACAAGTGGAATTACTTCTCAATGGTGCTTCTCACACCCAGTGTCTCTTTTGAAACTTTGTTTTTTAAAAGCAAAGCATTTCTCCATTTATTCTTCCATCCATTCATTTTGACCTATTTATATGCTGCCCATAGCTTCAAAATGCTTGGCAAAGAAAATATTTCATTTCACTGGGCCTCCTCTTAGATGGATTATACTTATTCCTTAAAATTATTGACTCAAATACCAGTAGGAAATAGAGGGAACCTTTGGTTTCACCCAAAAGAAAACATATTGCATTAGCAAAATCCTCTTTTCTAAAATGATGGAGCAGCATTTATAGTCAGGGCCAAAACCAGTAAGATGGGCACTTAACAGCTGTGAAAGTTGCTGAGAAGAGAAAATGAAGAAAATTGGGCACAACCATTCTCCTCTAGGAAGAAATCATATTTTAACATTTGAAGGATTATTTTGTAGTTGATTCTGAAGAAACTGGAGAATGACTTGATGCTGTAAACTTGACAGAATTAACCATTACATGTTTCCAAAGACACAGCTGCTCTTTCTCCTCTTGCCACTGACCCAAAGGATTTGAAAACCTTAGAGACTAAATAAAGGAAACCCCAAAAGACCAACCTAGAATATAACAAAAATATCACAAATAAATTAGAAGAATGTGGTTTATTACCTATCAGGTTTATAGATAGGAGAAGAATTTATGAATAAATAAGAGAGTGAGCATTGTAAGATATAAAATGGATAATTTTTATTGCATTAAATTAAAAAGGTTTTGTCCAAATAAATACAATATAGCCAAGATTAGAAGGAAAGCAGAAATTTTGGAAATGTTATAGATATTTTCTCAGACAAAATTTTCAAATATATAGAGAACTTTGTCGTATTTATAAGAGTATAAGTTATTCCTCAGTTGATAAATGGTCCAAGGTTATAAGCAAGTAGTTTTTCAATAAAGAAATCAAAGATAAATGCATGTATACATATATGTGTATTCGCACACACCCCATATATATATTCAAGTGAAAAAATGCTCTAAATCATTATTGATTAGAGAAATGCAAATTAAAACAACTTTGAAGTATCATCTCACAACTATCAAATTGACTAAAATGAAAGAAGGGGAAAATGACAAATATTGGGGGATATGAGAAAATTGGGACATTAATATATTGTTGGTAGAATTGTGAAGACATAAAACCATTTTGGAGAGCAATCTACAATTATGCCCAAAGAATTATAAAACTGATCCACTGATACCAGTACTAGGCCCATTTCCCAAAATGAGGAAAAAAGGGAAAGGAACCAATATGTTATAAAATATTTATAGCAGCTCTTCTTGTAGTGGCAAAGAATTGGAAATTGAGGGGATGCTCATCAATTGGGGAATGGTAAACAAGCTGTGGTATATGATTGTGATGGAATACTGTGCTGTAAGAAATGATGAGCAGGTTAATTTTAGGAAAACAAGGAAAAGATTTGCATAAAATATTCAAGAGTAAAATGTGTAGAATGGAGAGAATATGGTGCACAGTAACAATAATATTGTTTAGGAAAAACTGAACAACAAAGGTATTCTGAATATTATAAGTATTTAAATCAACTGGCCGCCTCTAGTGTGAGGGAGGAGGAAAGAATGGAGATAGTTTGAAACTCAAAATTTTAAAAAGAAAATTTTAATTTAATTTTAAAAATAGTTTAAGGGACATTCCCTTCTTGTAGGCTCTCTTTAAATCTTCAAAGAATATTTTTAAAATGACAGAGACCAATAGTTTGCCTAATGCATTCTACTGGTATGCACTCTCCATTTGTTGAATATCAGGTAACAGGTTTAATATTATAAAATAGTACAGAAATGCTCTCATGGAAACTTTTTTTCATCATTTTTGATCATGATAAAAAGTTGCAGAATATGTTTGTCTTCTTGTTGGGTTAATTACCTCTAGCATCTCTTCTTTTCTCTTTTCCCTCTGGCTTTGCCTTAAGAGTAGTCTTTCACTCATAACCACACAGACTGTGTGAATTCCTTGCCTCCACTCTTTTTACTCTCCCAACCATCTATTATTACCCAGGTTTATCTTCCTGCTGATACTCCTCTACTCCAAACTCTTATGTGTTTCTCTGTTGTCTAGCAAGTAAAATTCATACTTGTTTGTCAGAATCAGATACTATCCATTCTTTGGATTCAACTCATTTCACTATCTTCTACTGAATTTTTTTCTCATTTTTTTTCAAGCTCAAAATATTATTTATTTCAAATTTAACAAACATGAATATTTCAATGTGCTACAAAAGAGGACCTTATATAAAACCATTTAAGTTTATGTGAATATTAAATTTAATTTTGTAGTATCAAAATTGCCTTTTAAAACATTTACTTATGAATGTAAGTAGTATACATTTTAAATCCTATGCATTTAATACCTTTTTTCAATAAATATTCATTTTCAATAACAATAATTAAAAAAATTCTACCTTATTAAGACAGTGCATTGAAATAAGCTTTTTTATTTCTGTTTGTTGCAATATGATAAATTATATTTTAACAATTTCTTTCTGGTAATGTTATTTATTGTCCATGGTTTAATTTAGAGCAATTATGAAGCACAGAAATAAATGAATAGTAGATGCTGCCCCACTGGAGACCACACTGGCAAGTTCCAGTTAGGCAATGCAGATCCTGCCTCCCTACCTCTCTTCCTTGTTTCTCTTCTCTTCTCCTTCCCCTTTCTCCTAAACTTTCCCTCTTTATTCTCTCTTCTCTTCCTCCTTCTCTCTCTTTCCTTGATCCCTTCTGGTGCTTGTTGTCTTGGGGTTTATAGGCTAGATTTCCTTCATAAGGACCATGCCTTAAACAAAATCACTCTGGCCAACTATAGGTCCCAGTCCAAGCCTGACTTGCTCATTGTTTGGACCTGGAAAGCTGAGTGAGTTTAAATAGCATTTATTTCTGTTTTGGCCAAAAATCCTAAGGATCTTTCCCTCCCAGATTCATTCCCCACTGCCCTCCCAAAAGAGGACATTCTTTGCCTCATTTCTTTTTTTTTTCCTTCAGTAGTATTTTATTTTTCTAATTACATGTAAAGATACTTTAAATGACTGATTTTTGTAAGATATTGAGCTCCAAATTTTTTCTCTCCCTTGTTTACATTCTTCCTCCCGAAAACAACAAGCAGTATGATAGAGATTGTATATGTACAGTCATTTTAAACATATTTCCATACTAGTCATGTTGTAAAAGAAAAATCAGAACAAAAGGGGAAAAATCATGAGAAAGAAAAAGCAAATTTAAAAAAAAACACTCGAAAATAATATTCTTTGATATGCTCACAGTTCTCTCTCTAGTGGCAGACGGCATTTTCCATCCCAAATCTATTGGAATTGTCTTGGATCACTAAGTCCATCATAGTTGATCATCAATCACATAAGCTTTCTGTTATTGTGTCCAATGTTCAGATTCTGCTGACTTCACTTAGCATGAGTTCATTTCTTACCTACCTTAATCACTGAATGGATATTGCCTCAGTTAAACTGAGACTTGGAATAGACCTTAACTTAAAAAGGTGAAGGTCTCCCACTACATATCTGGAGCCATCTCCACTCATCCTGAGTTGTATCTTCCCACTGGTCCCATTTGGTTCTAGAAGAAAGAGACTGGTGACTTTGCATACCTCTCCCTCACTTAAATCTAGCTGACTTTCAAGTCATGGCATTACCTTCAAGATGTCATGGTCCCTTTCAAGAATAAAAGACAAACAAGTTTGCCTAGTGTATTGCCTCTTGCTTCAGATATAGTATTACATAGGAACTTTGACCAAGTAATGGTCAACCATCTTTCAGAGACCCCACAGCCACAAGCTATCTCCTAATGGAGAAGTCGGGACATCAAGGTGCAGAATGAGCCCATTTATTTTGGATGGCCAGTGGAGGAATTCCTTTTGCTTGACTATGTATATTTTTCCTGAGGGTTTTCTTTATCTTTTCTTTTTTCTTTTTCAGTGGTAGTAGTGAGTGATAGAAGAGAGAAAAGATCAAATTTCATTTAAAAATACTGATAGGTGCTTAATAAATGGGTTGTTTTGTTTTGTTTTGTTTGGGTTGGATTTTTTTTTTTTTTTTTTTTTTTGCTGTGGCAATTGGGGTTAAGTGACTTGCCCAGGGTCCCACAGCTAGGAAATGTTGAGTGTCTGAGTGCATTTGAACTCAGGGCCTCCTGACTTCAGGGCTGGTGCTCTATCCACTTAGCTGCCCCTTTAATAAATGAATCAAATTAAATCCAATTAAATCTATTCTCTAGTACATTTCTATTTGGATATATGTGTGTATGGAAGTATTAGAATGTTTTCTACTATGACTCTGCTGTGACTAAAATAAGACCATTAAGTCTTATGCTCTGAATTTTATGATGCTGATCTGATTAGAAATACAAGCCCTCACATAATACATTGTTGGTGGAATGTTAGGTTCTTACTAAGTACTAATGAGATAATGATATATTAGGTTCTTACTAAGTGCTAAGTCAGTACTTGACAATTCTCTAGTTCCGGCCTTTACTGGGGAGGAGCTTGCATGCTTAGGAGGAGCAAGTTCATTGATTTAAGTAATTTTTCCCAGAAGCCCTTACATTATCCCACGCCCATTTTCTGGGAGGATAAAAGAGGGCAGCACTCCAGAGATTGGGAGTCTCTGCTCTAGACCAGACTTGAGGCAGCTCTCTACAGGAAGGGAAATCACTTCTCTGGACCAGAGTTAAAAGAATCTGTCCAAGAGATTTGAGTTGACACAGCAGATCTCCTCCCAGAGAGTGATCGGTAGCTTCTGGAGACAACCATTCTAGAGAACAATTTGGAACTGTGGCCACAGGGCTATCAAATTGTACATATCCTTTGATCCAGCAGTGTTTCTACTGGGCTTATATTCCAAAGAGATCATAAAAGAATACAAACATGTGCAAAAATATTTGTGGCAACTATTTTTATAGTGACAAGAAACTGGAAACTGAGTGGATGACCATTAGTTGGAGAATGGCTGAATAAGTTACAGTATACAAATATTATGGAATATTATTATTCTATAAGAAATGATCAGCAGAATGATTTCAGAGAGGCCTGGAGAGACTTACATGAATTGATGCTAAGTGAAGTGAGCAGACACAGGAGATCATTGTATAGAGCAACAGAAAGATTATATGATGATTAATTCTGATGGATGTATCTCTTTTCAACAGTGAGATGATTCAGGCCATTTCCAATGATCTTGATTCCATATGCACTCAGAAAGCAGACTGGAAACTGAGTGTAGATCACAATATAATATTTTCATTCTTTTTGTTGTTGTTTGCTTACATTTTGTTTTCTTTCTCAGGTTTTTTTCCTTTTTTGATCTGATTTTTCTTGTGCAGTATAATTTTGGAAATATGTATAGGAGAATTGTACATATTTAATATATATTAGATTACTTGTTGTCTAGGAGAGGGAGTGGAGGGAAGTGAGGGAAAGATTTGGAACATAAGGTTTTGCAAAGATAATGTTGAAAATTATCAGTGCATATATTTTAAAAATAAAAAGTTTTAATGAAAAAAAATTTTAATTAAAAAAAAATACAAACTCTCATTCTAATATGAAATATTGTCCCCTCACAAGTTTATCCTTTCTTGATAATAATGCCTTATATTGAAAATTTGGCAAGAATGTAAATCTTTTTACTTTGAGATGCTTTGAATAGAATTTCATTTTATAACTTTTTTTAATTTTCAGAAAGGACTTGTTAACTATGTTAAAATGAGGATTAAACCACTTTAATCAAATCTTGATCTCCCTATTCCCTAAATTCCTATAGCTCTTTATCTAGCATACTTTTCTTAGCACATATTTTTATCATTTAATTATATACCTTGTCTTCCTATCTTTATAAAACTATTTTGTATGATTTATTTTGGCTTTTACTTTACACAGAAAAGTTATACGTGCAAAAAATCCCTTTTGTTTTCTTTCTTAGCTATTCCAGATTAATGTTGTCGCTAATGGAAAAAGATTTTCAGTATCTCCTGGCTACTCTTTCATATGATCCAACTAAATATTCAGGTAAGTATTTTTTTAAACTACCATGTATAATAATAAGAAGAAGAAACTCATAAAATCAGTGTTAAAAAGTTTATAAATTAGTTCCTCACAACAAGCATGTGCAAATGTAATTATCCATTTTTAGAAATGAGAAAATTTAAAGCTCAAAAGAGAATTTTTGTGACTATAATTGCACATGTATAAAGGAAGTAGTAGATACAGATCTAGAAACCATACCTTTTTGGTTCTAGATTCTCTGGCCCCCCCCTTACAAATCTGTCATTCTTTTTAAAAAATGAGTTATAAAACTAAGAAAACTGTTTTTGCTACATTCATATTATTGGAATCCTTGATGCAAGTTAAAATAATTCTAGCTAAAAAAGCAAATAGATGCTTACGTGTAAGAATAACATAGAAGCTATAAAACTGCATACCTTTTGACTTATTAGTGCTACTACTGGGCCTATACTCCAAAGATATCAAAGAAGAAAAAAGACCTTTTTATTTATGGCAATTCTTTTTGTATTGGTAAAGAACTGAAAGCTGAGGGTATATTTACAAATTAGAAAATGGCTGGATAAATAAGTTATAGTATGTGAATGTGATGGAATACCATTATGTTGTAACAGAAGTTGAAGGAGATAGTTTCATAATGACCTGGGGGGACTTATATGAACAGATGCAGAATGAAATGAGCAGAAACAAAATAATTCATATAATAATAATACTATAAAGAACTTTGAAAGACTTGGTAACTTTGATCAACCACTACTCTAACAAATCATGATGAAACATCATCCACCTTCTCACAGAGTTATAATGGGCTCAAAATATCAATTAAAGCATATTTTCTTCAGTTTTTTCTTGTTCTTTTTTAAAAACCTGAGTCGTATGGGAATTTATTTTAATATTCTATACATATTCATAATGGGTTCTATTTTTCTTGGCCTTTTTGGATAGGACAGAAGGAGGGAGAAACTTAGCAACTCAACATAAAATTGAATTTTGAAAATTTTGAAAAAATAACATAATTTGTGTGAATATGTGAAATATTAAATAAGGCAAAGTATTTATTTTTCATTAGCTTATTATATTTTTTATTCAGTCTTAGCTCATACTAGAAAAGTGTCTTTGTAAGAAGAGATTTATAGTCCTGTATATTTACAGAAAAGAAAGCTTAAATGAGAAATTAGTTTGCCCCATGACAGGTACAACATATTTCTACATTCATGTTGTATTTTACTAGTGAAATTTTGTGTTTGCTCACTCCTATGAGGGTGGAAAAGATATGGAGTAGGAGTAATTAAAGAGGTGTACTAAGTAAGCAATGTTGTAACATTTTGCTCTATTCGACTTCTAGGCTCTTATGATTTGACCTTTTAATTTGCCTTGTAAGTTGAATTTGACAGTAATCCAAAATGGTTTTGGCTTATACTTCACTGCCCAAAGAATAAATTACCATCTTTTTTTTTTTAAAGTTTATAGAAGGATATTTATTTTTGTCCTTGTTTTATTTATCCTGTTTGGCCTGATTGAATTTTAAAGCTTCACTATGCACATGGCTAATCCAGTTCTCCAGAAAAGTGTATGTGTGATACATCATGTTTTTGATGTATGAGAAATTTCAAGTTTTTTTTTTTTAATTTTTATTTTATTTTATAATTATAACTTTTTTTTGACAGTACATATGCATGGGTAATTTTTTACAACATTATCCCTTGCACTTACTTCTATTCAGATTTTTTTCCCTTCCTCCCCCAACCCCCACCCCCAGATGGCAAGCAGTCTTGTACATGTTAAATATATTACAGTATATTCTAGATACAATATATGTGTGTAGAACCGAATTTCTTGTTGCACAGGAAGAATTGGATTCAGAAGGTAAAAATAACAGTTTACACTCATTTCCCATTGTTCCATTTCTGGATGTAGTTGATTCTGTCCATCATTAATCAATTGGAATTGGATTAGCTCTTCTCTATGTTGAAGATATCCACTTCCATCAACATACATCCTCGTACAGTATCATTGTTGAAGTGTATAATGATCTTCTAGTTCTGCTCGTTTCACTTAGCATCAATTGATGTAAGTCTCTCCAAGCCTCTCTGTATTTCTCCTGTTGGTCATTTCTTACAGAACAATAATATTCAATAACATTCATATACCATAATTTACCCAACCATTCTCCAATTGATGGACATCCATTCATCTTCCAGCTTCTAGCCACTATGAAAAGGGCTGCCACAAACAGAGAAATTTCAAGTTAATTATTAATTATGCTGTTGTTAGACATCCTTATGAAACAAGGCACATTTTTCTTTTCCAGTTTGAAAATCATATTGAAGAAAATTATCATAAAACAAGACTTATTGTCTATAAGTAATTATATTACTTGACTGGAAACAGATTCTATATATGTAAAGTTTATTACTACTGTGATTTTATAGGAATATAGAAGATAGCCCAGAGATGTTATACATGAGGGTAAGGAGTTATAGGTATATAGAGGAAGAAGTAGATAAGGAAATATTTTATTTCTAAGAAATTAAGAATAATTAATTTTTTATTTCTTATTGTAAGAATAACATAGAAGCTATAAAACTGCATACCTTTTGACCCATCAATGCTACTACTGGGCCTATACTCCAGAGAGAGCAAAGAAGAAAAAAGACCCTTTTATTTATGGCAACTTATATTATGTAATATTATAAGAAATATAAAAAAATTCTTATTTTATTCCTGTTCTGACTGTAGCTTCCCTATGCCCATGTTCCCTATCTTTACAAAATAGGAATGATAGGAAGAACTATGAATTCATTTCTAATGAAATTCTGATTTTGGAAGTAATAGATATGGAGATGAGAGCATCACTTTATTTCTTTGAGTAATCTTATTTGGATAGTTGGGTTTTGTGTATAATAAATAAAATGAGAAAAATAATTTGTTATTTTTAAGAATTGAAAGAATTCCATGTCTTTTCACTATACTTCTTTCATATATCTTTTTTTCAGGCCCACCATTTTATGTTTCTGACTGTGAAGTTAAACGTTTGTTTGGTGAGTTACCAAATTATGTTCATAGTCTTCTTAAAAAAAAAATTCCAACAATTAATTTTGTTATACTGTCAGTTTGCTGTCAGAATAATAACAGAATCATGTTAATTATTGCAGAATTTTATTATTCAGATACACTCTAATATGACTCTTACAATAAATATCCTGTGAGGTAACTATAACAGATTTTATCACCCCCACTTTATAGATAAGACAACTAAGTCTTAAGACAGTTGCTATTTGTAAAAGGTTGCACAGTTAGTAAGGGACAATACAGTCTTTCTCCAACTAGTTTATAATGCCTTTAAGAATTTAGACATGTGTGTGTATGTAATATTTCTAATATTTGTGGGTCATGAATGAATAAATGTATCATCTCTCATAATTATAAACTTCAGTCCTTTTTTTTCTTGTTCCAGGTTCAACATGTAATATTCAATGTCTTGAGAAAGTTGATGCTTTGGAAGAAAGACATAAAAAATGGGGAATTGATTACTTTATTGAGATTTTATATCTCTTTACAGAAAAATAAATAAAAATTAAAGCTGTATAAGATTTGATAATATATGTGAAATCTTACATGATCTTTTACCTCCTTCAGCTTTTAGAAGTAACTTTATGTCAAGAAAATGTAATCAACATCTTTGAAAGTTTTTTTTGAACTCTCATTATATACCACTTACAATATCTATTGGAATATGCATGTAACTTCAAGAAATTTGTAAAGGGGCTACTATTTTATTATGATTATGATGATTTCAAAGTTGAGATTAAGTATTTTAATTTGAGCAAAATTTAGAAATAAAAAATTACTCATGCCACCTTTTTGCATGCTCAATTCATGACCTCACAAAATCTAGTTCAAGATTCAAGCAGTTTTATATTTGAATACAGTTTATATCTTTATTGCTTATTATAAATTTTCCAATAAAAGTATCAGTACTTTTTAAAAAGTATTTTTCTAAGTGACTGACAGTGTTAACCTTTATTTTAAAATAGTAATATAGTCATCACCTATACAATGCCAATACTTTTTACCTTTTAAAAATTTCTTTAATGTATTAGAACATATTATATATAATGTATATATGTATATACACACAGAGGCATATATATGTAAGTGTGTATAGGTGCTTATATGTGTCTATGCATATATTTATATCTTGTTCCCATTTTATATAGTATAAAGGCAAGGGGAAGTGAAAAATTACTACGGCATAATATTGTATACCTTTGTCAGAAACAGTCATTGGCTAGAAAATGTCACAAAGATGTTACTTTGTTATAAAGAAAAGGTTCAATCAGGGAGAGGAGTGCAGTTTTCATTATGTTTAAAAAAAAAAAAAGGATAAAACTTTTTTGTAAAAAAAAGACATGTAGAAAAAGTATGTGACATGTAAATAGTGCTAAATTGGGCATAGAAAGAATAGGCAGCTACAATATGAAATAGAGAAAGCCACATTTTTTAAAATTATGGCTAAAAATATCCAATGACTCATAATCTATAGGTTTTTCATATCCAGGTTTCTAATACTGATTTTTCATTTAATTACATGGCAGTTTTTTGTTTTAATATTTAAATGTCTCACAGATTGGAATTTTAAAAGGGTTCTAGTATTCTGGTGTTTATTTTATTTTATTTATTTTTGCTGAGGCAATTGGGATTAAGTGATTTACTTGCCTAGGGTCACACAGCTAGGAGATGTTAAGTGTCTAAGTTCAAATTTGAACTCACGTTCTCTTGACCTATCTACTTGACTCTATCTACTGCGCCAACTAGCTGCCCTCTGGTGTTAATTTTAAGGAAAAAGTAGAAGCAATAAGCCTATACCATTTTAAAATACGAAATTAATTATACGAAAATACAAAATTATTATAAGAATGTAAGTGGCTCAAAATAATGGCAAATCATCATAATTAGGAAGTTGGGTATTATAGGGATAAGTTATTTTATTTTGTAGTGGTTCTTTAGATGACCACTTTCAGAAACATTTTAATGACATTTGCAGGATTATTAATTTTTCCATTGTGTAATATGATATCCTTATCTATTTCTTTTATTAAATTGTCAGACTAAAGGAATACAACTTTTCAAAAGCTACCAAAATGGAAATGTATTTCACACAAGTCTATTTTCAGAGCAAATAAATAATTTCAAAATATCCTAGGAATGCTTATTACATAATATAAACAGATGATTTGGGTCCCCATGCCACTCAAATGGTGTTAAATAATTCATCCTTCCCAGGCCATGTACATGAATGCACTGTGAATCAGTTATCTATATAGGAAACCCTGTAATAACTTATCTAAAACTTACAATCTTAGAAAAATTATCTTGTATGTTGTTAAATTAACATGATTAACCAAAGCTGGAATTTGTACTTAGGTCTTGAATGCAAGGCCATTTCACTGTCTGTTCAATGGTGCTCTGCATTACTTTGCACATAGCAAGGTATTTCATAAAGATGTGCTTAATTTAATTATTAAATCCAACACATTCCTTTAAGGTAGCTTAATTAATCATTAAATTCATGGTTCTTTTATGAAAGGAAACTTAAGAAATAGAAGATATCCTGGCCTACTAGAGAAGACCCCTTTGCTACCTGTTTAAGCAAATAGGGACCTTCTGACCTTTTATGATGGTTGTGCTCATGAATACTAACATTTGCCTTTCAATAACAAGCAATAATAAAAATCTTTCATCAAAAAGCTCCTTTGGAATAAGTTTTTTAAAGCAGAGCAGCTTGCTGTGACATCACCTCATTTTTCATTATATTTGTTTTTTGATGCAACAGCTTTTTATCAGAGGCACTTGAATTATGAATGCAGAAAATGGTAGGAAGATAGTAGGTGTATATCTTTGTAGCCCCTCCCTCTCCACTACAATCTTATAATTAGACTGTAGTAAATACTTTTATGTCTGAATTCTTTAACAGAATATAACTTTAAAATTGCAACCTCCTGGAAGTCTAAATCTAATCAATCAATCAGTAGGGCTTTCTATGTGCAAAACTAAAAGCCAGAGACAAAATATAGAAATAATTCCTTCCCTCAAGGAGCTCACGTTCTTACAAAGACAATATGTATGTAAATAGGGACATATAAAATAAAGATAGCAATAATTAACTAGCATTTATATTTCACTATAAAGTTTGCAAAGGGCTTTAGTCATCTTATCTTTACTACAACCCTATGAGGCAGGTGCTATCATTACTCCCATTTTGCACATAAGGAAAATGAGGCTGGGAGAGGCCAATGATTTGCCCAACTACTATAAGTATGAGGCAGTATTTTAACTTGGACTTTTCTAATTCCATCCAAGTGAACACTCAAAGGAACACTTAGCAGGGAAAGTACTAGCTGTTGCAGGGAGTGTGGAGACTAGGAAAGGCCATAGATAGATTACCTTTGAGCTGAATCTTCAAGAGATTTAGAAATTCTAAAAGTGGTAAATTTACTGGTAGTCTTTTAAACCAAGAGGGCTTCCCTGCCTCACTTTTAGAACTCTTCATGTAGAAAGTGATACTTAAGAAGAATTTTGAAGGAAACAAGTAATTTAAGGAGGAAGGTGTGAGGAAATAATGTATTCTAGGTGTGGGGGAATAGCCTACTTAAGTATAAGAAATACAAAGAAGACCAATTTGGCTGCATTAATTGAGTATGAGATAAATGTTTGCAGCTGGAAAGGTTGATTGGGATTGGGTTTTTAAATGTCTTAAATTCCAAGCAGATTTTATATTCTCTCCTAGAGATGGTAGGAAGCCAATGGACCTTATTTGGTAGGGGAGTGGCACTGTCACATATATTTAGGAAAATAACTCTGGTAGCTATGTGGAAAATAGATTGGAGTGGGAGGGACTTGAGGTAGAAAGAACAATTATAAGGTTGTTGCAATAGTCCAAATGAGAAGTGATGAATACCTGGGATAGAATGGTAGCCATCTGAGTAAAGAAAAGAAGTAGAATTCAAGAGATATGGTAAATGTAGAAAAGATTATATTTGGCTAAAATGGGGGAGGGAGGAAAAGATGGGGATCAGGAATTGATGTGAGAAAGAAGAGTCAAGTATAATGCCAAAATTGGGAAAGAGATTAAATACAATAGTAGTGACCCCCACAGAAATAAGGAAGTGCAGGAAAGCCGTGCATTTTAGGGGCAAAGTTTATGAGTTCAGTTTTGGATAGTTGAATTGAGATCCTTGCAAAATGTGAGGTTTGCACTGTCCAGTAGGCAGTTGGAATTGTGAAATTAATTCAAAAGAGATGTTTGTGAGAGGAGTTCACGAATTTACAAAGTTGTTGAGATCATGAAATATTTACATAATGAATATAAGAGAAATTCAAGCTGAAAATAAAGATTTTTCAAGTCATTTGCATGATAACCATGGGAAATGATGAGGTTACCAAATGAGAGAAGGTAGAGAAAGATTAGAAGAGGGCCCAGAACAGGCCTTGGTGAACACCCACAAATAGGAGGTTATATGGATTATTAAGCAGCAAAGAAGAGGTGAGACAACTAAGAAAACCAAGGGAGAGAAGTCAAAGAAGCCCAGAGAAAAGAAGTATGCAGAAGAGAATAGTCAGAATAGAATAGTCAGAATAGAAGAAAGGTAGTGAAGGATAAGGAGTAAAAAGGTATTTGGCATAGCAATTAAGAGATAATTGGTTTAATCATATTGAATTTCTTATGGTTTTTGTTTCATGTTTAACTGTACATACCCTTTGATCCAGGAATACTATTACTTGGTCTGCATCCCAAAAAGATCAAAGAAAAGGGAAAAGGACCTATATGTGCAAAAATATTTATAGCAGCTCTTTCTGGGAGGGCTAAGAATTGAACATCAGGGGAGGCCCATCAATTGGGGAATGACTGAACAGGTTGTAGTATATCAATGTAATGGAATACTATTGTGCTAGGAGAAGAGACAAGGATGATTTAGGAAAAATCTGGAAACTTATCTGACCTGATACAAAATGAAGTGAACAGAATCAGGAGAACATTGTATATAATAATAACAACATTATACAAAGATCACTTGTAAATATCTAAGGTTGGGAGGAAAAGGGAAGGAAATAAGCATTTATATAGCACCTCCTCTGTGTTAGGCACTATACTAATTGCCTTATAATAGTTTCACAATTATATCAATTAGCATGATTCATGAAAATTGAATTGAGCCAGATAACAAGGTGGTTGTGACAAAGAAAGGATAAACAAAACCCAATATGCCAAGGTTTTTCATCCATTTGATTGCTCATATAGTGAGTATATCTATTTACAGGTTTCTTTGAGTTCTTTGTGTCTTCTGCATTTCTTACAGAGGAAATAAAGGCTGTCCTTTATTCAATAAGTGTTTGTCGCCTTGATTGCTTGTAAAGGAGCTAGGAACCCTGTTATCTCCTCTATTTTTGGAAACTAAGCACAAGCTATTCACACAACTATATTCAGAGACTTCTTCATACATACTCTAGGTGGGGATAGAGAACATAGGAAACAGGATACATGACAAGGTAAAATTACCTTTATATGATCTATATTTTTGATATAAATTATAAATTTATGATTTATATATATATACATGTATATATACATGTATATATATATATATATATACATGTATATATATATATATATATATATATAGAGAGAGAGAGAGAGAGAGAGAGAGAGAGAGAGAGACATAGACATAGACATAGACATAGACATAGACATAGACATAGATAGGTAGATAGATAATCTGATTGTTTAAGGAAGGGAGAGATTGCCCTTAACCATATAGATCAGGAAATGCTTTCTATAGCAAGTAATATATCAACTGAACCCAGAAAAAAGTCAGGGGAAGGGGTTCAGGTTTAAATAGGGATTTACTTTATTTATATATATATATATTAATTATATTATTACATAAATACTATTCCTATTTGCCTGTGTAACATTGTCATCTACTCATATTTTTAAAAAAATTATTGGAAAGAGTATTTATTTTAAAAGGTGATTCCCATCTTTTTAGTGAAATGTCAATTCATCTGACAAACATTTATTGAGTACTTATGACATACCTTTGGCTGATTAATGTTACTAGCTTTGTCTTTCCTCAAATTTTATACTTAGTTAAGGGAAAGTGAACAAAACAAAGTTGTTTTGAGACTTTTGCAATATCCGTTGAAGTAACTGGGGGCATTTTCTGTTGTCACAAAAAGTGGCTTGGAAAACATTGCTCTGTGGTTCAGTAACTAAGATCTTCTAAATGCCTCATCTTACTGCTGTTGCAATCTGGAGAATTTCCCCATGTCCTCTCAACAGTCATTAATTTATCAGTCTCAGCTCAAAAAGAAAATGGATAAATAAAATGAAAGTACAATCTCCTGGCAAGCCAATTTGGCCAAACATTGAGTAAAACATACATAAAGGACATGAGTTTAATTGTATGTCACCCAAGTAAATCATTGTGACAGCCACAGTTAGTCTTGAAGGAAGATAAACAAAAGATGATAGAAAAAGAAAGGGAAAAGTCTAAAAAGGATCAGTCAGAGAATATCAGATCATTCTTTATATCTGAGCTTTTGGTTTGTTTTGCTTTTTGATAAAAGCTAAGATTTAGATTTCTTCTCAGACCATATCAGAAAAACAATAATTTTCCTTTTTCTGTGTATCTTTTTCAAATCTGGAAGGAGAATTTTTAGATTTGTCTTTTTTTATTATAACTTTTTGTTTACAAGATATGTTCATGGGCAATTTTTCAGCATTGACAATTGCAAAACCTTCTGTTCCAACTTTTCCCCTCCCCCTCACCCCTTCCCCCAGATGGCAGGTTGACCAATACATGTTAAAT
Organism: Sminthopsis crassicaudata; assembly: GCF_048593235.1. NCBI lineage: Eukaryota > Metazoa > Chordata > Mammalia > Dasyuromorphia > Dasyuridae > Sminthopsis > Sminthopsis crassicaudata. The sequence continues at coordinate 181,048,455 of NC_133617.1, read as the reverse complement.
ATGTTAAAGTATATATTAAATACTATATATACACATGTCCAACAGTTGTTTTGCTGTTCAAAAAAGAATTGGACTTTGAAATAGTGTACAATTAGCCTATGAAGGAAATCAAAAATAGAGGGATTGGGAATTCTATGTAGTGGTTCATAGTCATCTCCCAGAGTTCTTTCACTGGGTGTAGCTGGTTCAGTTCATTACTGCTCTATAGGAACTGATTTGGTTCATCTTATTGTTGAAGAGGGCCACATCCATCAGAATTGATCATCATATAGTATTGTTTTTGAAGTATATAATGATCTCCTGGTCTTGGTCATTTCTTACAGAACAATAATATTCCATAACATTCATATACCACAATTTATTCAGCCATTCTCCAATCGATGGGCATCCACTCGGTTTCCAGTTTCTGGCCACTACAAAGAGGGCTGCCACAAACATTCTTACACACACAAGTCCCTTTACCTTCTTTAAAATCTCTTTGGGATATAAGCCCAGTAGTAACACTGCTGGTATGCACAGTTTGAGAACTTTTTGAGCATAGTTCCAAATCGTTCTCCAGAATGGCTGGATTTATTCACAATTCCACCAACAATGTATCAGTGTCCCAGTTTTCCCACATCCCCCCCAGCATTCCGCATTATCTTTCCTTGCCATTCTAGCCATAGATTTGTCTTTTTAATAGAATTACCAGAATCCCAAATCAAAGATGATGGTAAAAGAATGGGAAAGAAGTGACAGCAATGGTTGATGTTGGGGTGTGAGATAGAAGGGGGGGGGTGTAAGGAATGGCTTGATAGTGTATATTAGAATAGGAATGGTGGACTGAACTGACCCTATATGATAAATATATTATCTTCTTAGAACCAGGAACTAGATCATCAGAGTTTCCGTTATCACAAATCACAGAATATTTCAATCTTTTGACTTTAGTTCTCTTTTCCACACACATAACTAGAAGCCTCCATCATCAAAATACATATTTGAGAAAGGCCTTGATAAAGTCATTTGCACAGTAGTGTAAATGATTAATGAAATTTAATATTTCCTTTCTTAGTCATATGAATAATGATCAAAATACCTTTTTGGATGAAAGTCCTTCAAACCAGAGGGTTGGTTTTGCTTACAAGATGCAGCCAAGGAAATCATCCAGACTATTAGTTAAAAGCCCTGGAGAACTCTTTCAGAGCACACTCTTTTCAAAGCCCACTCACATATAGGGCACTCTACTTCACCCTTTCTTGGAGGTGGGTGTATCTCTACACTGGATTTAGGCAGGCATGTGAGTATACTGAGTTAAATCCTAGGAGGAGCCAGACCTCCTAGAAGGATGACCTCACTGAGATCCAAACAAAACAAATGCCTACAATTTAGATTGAAGCTCAAGTTCCCAAAAAGGAGGTAAAAAAGTACTCAATGTATAATATGAGTAAGGTATGATAGTCATTTTTTTTCCCAACACACAAAATAAATGCTAATCACAAAACCTACGTACAGAAAATAACTTATTTCTACTGTTAGATTTCAGGTTTGGAAGTTGAGTTGTGAATAGCAGATCATGAAGTAATTTGTGAGACTGCCAAATAGAAATTCCCCATTTTATTTTAGCTCTGAATTAGCTAAATAACTCCTGGTTCAAGTCTTCTGTCAGTGTTCATTTTCTCAATGAAAAAATTCTCCTTGCTTCTCAAATACTCTACATGATGCATCCAGAATTCCTCAGAATGACAAAGTTTCCTCTAAACTTGGACAGGTGAGAAGCCATGTAAATGAAAGACTTTTACTAGTGTTAAGAATTTTGTTAAGCAAAGGTGTCAATCGTGACCTGCAGGCTGCATTTGGCCCAAAACTCTCTAGTACACTCAAATCAGATTAAAATATAATTGGGCAATAGTTTAAAATGAATAAAAATGTAAGAAACATAATATGAATAATAATAAACAGTAAATAACAATAATTTAAAAATAAATAATAAAAACATTTTAATAATGAAGTCAATATGAAACCTGTTTGTAGCTTTTATTTTTATTTGACTTTTATTTTATTTCTTTTTGACCATTGTTGTAGCGGTAAAATCAACAAGATTGAACAAATGATTTGATTTAGGGGTAAAGGAAAGGGAAAAATCTAGAATGATTCAGAAGTTGAACATCTACATGACTGGAAAGATGTTGTTGACCTCTATAGAAAGAGGGAAGTGGAAAAGAGCAAGTTTAGGGAAAGGGGGAGAATAAGTTTGAAAAAAGTTCCAGTTTGCCAAATTTGAAATGCTGACAGGATATCCTGGTGGATTTGTCCAGCTAGATGATGTGGGATTGGAATTCAGGAAAGAGAAACAGACAGACAGAGAGAGAGAGACAGAGAGTAATGCTGGAGATATAGATTTGTGAAATAATTGCATAAAGATGGTAGTTGGATCCAATGGGAGTGGATGTGATTTTTAAAGCAAAGAGTAGAGAGATGAAGAGAGAACTCAGGATAGTCTTGGGAAACACTCATATTAAAGGAGCAGGAAATAAATAAAAAGAATCCAGAACGAAGGGAAAGAAGAAGCAGTATAAAAGAAGCTGTTCTCCATCCTTCTGACTTCTCCTTTTCTACAAAACAATTCCTTTATGAAGACTTTCTGATTCTTTTATTACAATTTCTCTTCCCCAAACCTAGCATGCATTGCCTAACCACCATTGGTCAATTCATCAGAGGCTTCCGTAAGCAGCTCTTCCCTCTATCCCTTTCCTAGATGGCACAGTGGAGAAAGCACTGGATCTGGATTTCAAAAAACTTGAATTCGGATCTGGCTTCAGACACTTACTGGATCTGGGAATACGATCCTCTGTTTGTCTCAGTATTTCACAATTGTAAAGTGTTCTTAATTCTTTACTTCCTGATTACGAGACGGGCACAGTTCTTGGTAGAATGATACAAAAGAGTATAAGATCCAATCACTGTCTTTCGAGATTATCTCTTCCATAGCTATTATGGATACACACACACACACACATACACACACACATTTATTTGTTTCCCCGCAAGATTGCAACCTGCTTGTGCAAGCTATTTCTCTGTACCCCATTGGTGCCCAACCCTTGGTCATGTCCAGTAATTAAAAAAAAAAAAAAAAAAAAAGGATGACGCATTGGCGATGCTCTGATACTCACCAGAGGGCAGCAGACTGCAGCAAATGCCTTCCAGCTGGCTCCTGGGCAGCTTCTGACGTCGCAGACCCAGTGACATTCCAGCGCTCAGTCTAAGACTGCGTGGGGACAACGTCACGCCGCCCGGCCCGTGGTGGGAGAGATCGGGAGAGATGGGGGAGGGGAGGGAAGCCCTCCTCAGCCTAAGCATGTCTGCAGAGGCTTCGGAGAGAGAGCCGGCTCTGAGGACGCTGGTGAGGGAAGCTGAGATCAGCCTGCTCGAGTGCAAAGTGTGCTTTGAAAAATTCAGCCACGAGAAGGACCGGAGGCCCAGGAACTTGACCTGCGGCCACGTGATTTGCCTGGGCTGTGTAACGGCCCTGGTGCAACCCCGGACCCGCACCCTCGAGTGTCCCTTCTGCAGGAAAGCGGGCAAGAGCTCCGAGACCAGTGACTGCTTACCGCTGCTGCAGTTCCTCGAGCTCCTGGGCCCCGTGCTCCGCGCGCCCCCATTCTCAGAGGCGGGGGCAGCTAGGGCACCTGAGGATCCGGCGGCTAAGTGGGTCCCCGGGGTTCTGATATGCAGCCACTCTTTTGGGGGTTGGGGGACTCTTATCAACCCCACTGCGATGGCCTTGTGTCCGAGGTCCGAGAGGGTGGTTATAGTGCATGACGGCAGGAAGCGAGTGAAGGTATTTGACTCAGATGGAATATGTGTCCATCAGTTTGGAGAAAAGGGGGAGGCCCCCCAGGAAGTCCGGTATCCGCTGGGTGTTACCGTTACCTCTGACGGCCATGTGGTCATCACCGACGCTGGGGACCGCTCGGTGAAAGTATTTGATCTTTCAGGGCAGAATAAGCTGGTCGTTGGAAATCGCTTTTCTTTGCCCTGGGGTGTGCAGACCACCCCACAGAAAGAAATTATGGTGTCTGATGCGGGGGCGGGGTCGCTTCACCTTTTGGTGGTTGACTTTCAGAAAGGGGAGCTCAGGAGGGCAGAAAGACTCCTGGCTCATCTCTGCAACCCCAGAGCCCTAGCTGTGTCTCCCATCACCGGGGCCATCGCGGTAACAGAACACCTGCTAGCTCAGGGGCCCTGCTCTGCCAGCACCAGAGTGAAGGTGTTTAGCCCTGGCTTGCAGCTCCTGGGCCAGGTGGACACTTTCGGCCTGAGCCTCTTCATCCCCTCCAAAATAGATGCCACTGCGGTGACCTTTGACCATCAGGGGAATGTCATTGTTGCTGATACAACTACCCAAGCTATAGTGTGTTTAGGGAAACCTGAGGAGTTTCCAGTCTTGAAACCTATCATTACCCAAGGGCTTTCTTACCCTGTGGCATTGACTTACACAGAAGATAATTCCATTCTTGTCCTAGACAGTGGAGTCCATGCCGTAAAAGTCTATAAAGCTGGCTGCTCACTCTAAGCAGATAAATGTACATGTGCATATGTATACCATACTCTTATTTAAAAATCTAATTTATTTCAGTTGGATTTCATAAAGAAAAGACCTTAGGGATTGTCCAGTGATAGAAAGAGGAGCTTGTGATTTCATCAAATCAATGTTTTTTCTCTTGATCATTTTCATCAATTCTTCTTCTTTTTCCCCTGAGGCAGTTGGGGTTAAGTGACTTGCCCAGGATCACACAGCTAGGAAGTATTAAGTGTCTGAGACCAGATTTGAACTCAGGTACTTCTCACTTCAGATCTGATGCTCTATCCATTGTGCCACCCAGCTGCCCCATTTTCATAAATTCTTGATGATTGTACTATTTTCCTTGTTCCTTTGAGCAAGAAAAACAAAAGGCTTATTTCAAAAAGGAAGGAATTTTTGCATTGCACAATATAGTTAACAAATAGGTACTAATTGGTTAGTTAGCTGGTAGAAAAGGTCTGAGCTAGGCTCCCAGGTTTTCAAATATTGTAGTACTGCATGAGTGTTAGTAGCCCTGTATACCTGTATTATGGTAAGGACATTACAGTGTACTATAGTGTGTAACCTTAATTTACTATATCATTATGTTTGAGGCAATTAGGTGGCTCAATGAAAAGAGTATTGAAGTTGGAATCAGGAAGTCCTGAATTTAAATCCAGCTTCAGATTTAACACTAGGCAAGTAACTTAGCCTCTGCCCGTCTTGGTTTCCTAATCTGTAAAATGGTAGCAGCACTTACTTCCCAGGGATTGTAATAAAAATAAAATTAAATAAGTTGAAAGTCCTTTGCAAATCTATAAATGCTAGTGGCTTTTAATATTATTATCATTATAGAACTATTCATTAAAGGCATAAAATAGCACATTGATCTAGGACTTTTGTTGTTCAGTCAGTTTTAAGTTGTGTCCAACTCTTTTGTGATCTCATTTGGCGTTTCCTTGGCAAAGATTACTAAAGTGGTTTGCCATTTCTTTCTCCAGTTCATTTTACAAAGAGGAAACTGAGGCAAATAGTGTTGAGTGATTTTTCCCAGGGTTATACAACTAGCAAGTGTCTGAAACCAGATTTGAATTTAGGAAGATGTGTCTTTCCTCACTTCAGGGTCCATACTCTATTCAACCATCTACCTACCCCGAATTGGTACTTGAAGCTTTTTTTTTTTTTTTTTTTTTTTTTTTTTTTAAAGCACTTGCCCCACAGTAACTCCGTTATTCAATGGATCTTAATCTTTTCTTGGATCATAGATACACCAGACTTTAAGAGGTCTGGTAAATTCTATAGGCCCCTTCTCAAAATGTTTCTAAATGCAAAATATAAGACAAAGGATTACAAAAGAAATTAATTATATTGAAAAAGAGTTATAAAATATTTTAAATAAGTTCATAAACTTCAGTTTTAAGAACCCCTGCTATAAATTAAATATTACTATCCTCATTCTCCAACTGAAGAAAAAGCTACTCAGATCAAAATTTGACATAGTAACATCTGTTAAATGTCAAAGCAAGCCAGACCTTTTGGCATCAAGTCCAGGGCTCTCTCCACCACACCATGTTGCCTGATATCTTGGACTTAACCAAATGAATTATGTGATATCATGAAACAATTTATGGGGAGGTTTACTCTATGCAATTTGAAACTTGTTCTATTTATTGCAAAATTCTCAAGAAGTTACACTCTGTCTAAAATCAGCATCTCACCCTGTTCGCCACTTAATAAATGCTCATTGAATTGACTCAAATCTTGGACTACTAATGTAATTATTTAACTGAAGCTTGTCTGTGAATGGAATGGAAATTCCAAGTTTGTTTTCTTAAGAAGGGATTCACATGATTGTACAAAGAACTCCAATGATCACAAATGAAGGAATAACAACAGCAAGAAGACTCTTAAGAAATTTTCTCAAAAGAAGGAAGGATAAGTACTTGCTTTAGAAGGGGAAATTACCTTTTCTTCACCAGCAAGGATTTCAAGCAGTCACCAGTTTAGGAATGAGATATCTCAAATGATTGTTTATTACTTAGGACAAGTTTTACCATAGAAACAATGGTCATATAATAGTCATGACTGGTCAAGCTAGCCCAGAAAGGTCTACTTAATTGAAAATATATAATTGTAATAATATTATTTTAATAATATTTAATCACTATATATGGAAAATCTACATTTCACCTGGGGATGCTAGAAACAGCACTCAGCCCCTTTAGTAACATCTGATGATAGAAGCTTGCTTTAGGTAAGATGGAGGAAGTAAAGGACCAAGAGGAACCACTAATTTATTAACTTTCTATATCAGAATAAGAGAAAACATCTATCTATCTAGCATCTGCAGTTGCAGTTGTTCTGGACATGAGAACAGAGGAGGGTTGGGAAGTATAAAGGCTCCTAAGTTCATCTCCCTTGCAGCTCACATCTAAGTATGGATCGTACATGAGACATGATAAGGACTGGATTGAGGACTTCGATGTAATAAATAACTATTAGGTAAAATAAATTATTCCACCAATATGAATTGATTCTCTGCAAAAATAACCTTTGAGAGTTGACTGAAGCACTGAGAGGATCATACAACCAAAATGTGTCAGAGATGGAATTGAACTCAAGACTTCTTGGCTGTGAGGCCAGATTTCAATCCTCTATACCATATTTTCCTTGTTTGTAGATTGAGTATTCATAGTTTAGGAATTGTCTTTGAATTCCACATCAAAACCTTTTTCTTCAAAAACAATTTAATTCTAATAGTCATAGTAAGGAAAAGTATTGTACATTAGGGTCAGTAAAGAAAATGGGTAGATCCTAGTGATTTTTAAAATTAATGATAAATAGTACCATCTGTAACTATAAAGATCATTTGTATATATTTGTGTTTACATGTAAACATTTTAAAAGAGAAAAGTGGGGATTATGTGCCATGAAAAGTAGAAGGTTTTTAGAGTTATAAATATATTGGGCACTGAAATATAGAGGGCTCAAACATCTTAAATGATTGTGGATTTTGAACATTTGTTACATTTACATTTGGGCATATATGCCTCTCTCATACGTCAGGCAATATAAAAACTATTTAGCAAGAATAATTAGTGAAATTAGAAAGATGCCAGATGCCAAACTTCTTCTACCATCTCTCAGCCTCAAACTAGCTAATCTCCTTGCTAGGCAGAGCTTCTCAATATCATGAGATTCTTATTTCCCTTCCATAGACACTATTCCATAGGCCTTCCCTCCCATAGGTTGGGATCATGCTTCCTCCCAATATGGGACCAGCCAGTGTCAAGAGTGCCCTACAACCCACCAAGGGAGGCTAATTTGAGAGTACATTTAGGGACGGGAGCATTCCCAGTTACCAAAATGCTATGGTATCATGGCTTTGAAGATTATATTAGGAGTTCTCTGTTGAGTGCTTGACATGTCACTAATTACTGTCATTCCAAGACAAATTGGCAGGGTTCAGATTAGGAAATCACAGACTTATATAGTTAGGAGTGAAAGGAACCTTAAGCTTGAAGGCACACTTAAGCAGCTAATGAATGATGCAGTTGGTAGAGTAATGACTCTGGAGTCAGGAGGACTGAATTTCAGATCTGGCCTCAAACACAGCTGAGCAGTGTGATTGTAGGCAAGTCACTTCAGCTCTGTTTGCTTCACATTCTTTAATTGTAAAATGGGGATAGTAAAGCACTTCCCTTCCTGGGCTATTGTGATCAAATGAGGTAATATTTGTAAAGTGCTTAGTATATTATTACTTAATCCAACTTTCTCATTTTATAGATGAACAAACTAGGCCCAGAAAAATGAAGTAATTTGCCCAAAATTACAAAGGTAGTAAGTGGAAGCACTGGAAATCGATCTTTTATGTATGGATTCTAATTCCACTGTTCTTCTTACTATGTCCCACTACCTGGAGTGGATTGGGCTGAAAGGTATGAAAGCTGATTTAATAGCATAAGGAATCATTGTGAAAATAGGGAGTTTCCAAAGTAAAGCTACAAAGTATTGGAATCATTTTCCCTGACATGAGGGTATATATTATGATTGTGGTTTTGCCAGAGGCACTCACCACCTGTGGAGTTATTAGAAATTCTTCATTGACATAGTTTATTTTTATTACCATCATTATTATGATTACAGAAAACTATCCTCTGAAACAAAGAGAGGAGAAAAAGAATGCTAGCAAAATCAATCTCCTTTGATAGCAAAGGCAATATTGGGCATCCATATTATTCTGCTTCTTTAAGAAGAAAGGGAAATGTTTTTCTTTTTCTTTTTTTATTAAAGCTTTTTAATTTTCAAAAGTGGATAATATTTCAACATTAATCCTTGCAAAACCTTGTGTTCCAATTTTCTCCCCTTCTCCTCACTCCCTCCCCTAGATAGCAAATAATCCAATGTATGTAAAACATGGTAAAAAATATGTGTTAGATCCAATATATGCATACATATTTATACAATTATCTTGCAGCACAAGAAAAATCAAATCAAAAAGTAAAAAAAGAAAAAAAGAAAAGAAAATGCAAGCAAAGAACAACAAAAAGTAAAAATGCTGTGTTATGGTCCACACTCATTTTCCATAGTTCTCTACTCTGAGTGTAGCTGATTCTCTTCATTACTGAACAATCGGAACTGGTTTGAATCATCTCATTGTTGAAGAGAGCCACATCCATCAGAGTTGATCATCATATAATCTTGTTGTTGCTATGTACAATGATTTCCTGGTTCTGCTATTTCACTTAGTTCATGTAAGTCTCTCCAGGCCTCTCTAAAATCATCCTGCTTATTGTTTCTTATAGAACGATAATATTCCATAATATTCATATGCTGTCACTTATTCAGCCATTCTCCATCTGATGGGCAACCACTCAGTTTCCAATTCCTTGCCACTACAAAAAGGACTGTCACAAACATTTTTGCACATGTGGGTTGCTTTCCTTCTTTTAAGATTTCTTTGGGATATAATCCCAGTAGAGACATTCCTACATTAAAGGATATACACAGTTTGATAGCCCTTTGGGCATAGTTCCAAATTGCTCTCCAAAATGGGTAGATCAGTTAACAATTTCACCAACAATGTATTAGTGTCCCAGTTTTCCCACATCCTCTCCAATATATGTTATTGTCTTTTCCTGTCATCTTAGCCAATCTGAGAGATGTGTAGTGGTACCTATGAGTTGTCTTAATTTATATTTCTCTGATCAATAGTGATATAGAACTCCTGGAAATGTATTTTTTTCAATTCTCCTCCAAGACTGTTTTTGGGTCATTATAATTTTTTTTGAAAGCAACATTTTGAATTTATTATATCCTTTTTCAGAAAGCAAGTGATCTGATTTGGAGACTTAGGGTTTCATATATAATCCTGTTTTGTGCTCTGCTGTTTACATAAAAATGCTCCTTTTTCAGATAAAATTCTAAATAAAAGTTTAAAAAAGTACTTGAACTAGAATACATTAATAATAATGATAGCTCACGTTGGAACCTTAAGCATTATAGCAACCTTTCTTTTTTCTTATTTATAAAACATATGCATGGGTAATTTTTCAGTATTGACCCTTGTAAAATCTTCTGTTCCAACTTTTCCCCTCCTTACTCACACCCCCTTTCCTAGATGGCAGGTAGTCCAACACATGTTAAATATGTTAAAGTATATGTTAAATCCAATATATGTATACGTATTTATACAATTATCTTGCTGCACAAGAAAAATCAGATCTAGAAAGAAAGAAAAAACCTGAGAAAGAAAACAAAAATGCAAGCAAACAATAACAGAAAGATTGAGAAGTCTATGTTGTGGTCCACACTCATGTCCCGTAGTTCTCTCTCTGGGTGTAACTGATTTTCTTCTTTACTGAACAATTGGAATTGGTTTGAATCATCTCTTTGTTGAAGAGAGCCACGTCCATCAGAGTTGATCATCATATAATCTTGTTGCTGTGTACAATGTGTGTGTACAATGATCTCCTGCTTCTGCTCATTTCACTCAGCATCAGTTTGTAAGCCTCTCCAAGTCACTCTGAAATCATCCTGCTGGTCATTTCTTACAGAAAAATAGTATTCCATAACATTCATATACCATCATTTATTCAACCATTCTCCAATTGATGCTCATCCATTCAATTTCCAGTTTCTAGCCACTACAAAAAGGGCTGCCACAAACATTTTTATATATGTGGGTCCCTTTCCCTTCTTTAAGGTTTCTTTGAGATATAAGGCCTGTAGTAGCACTGCTGGATCAAAGGGTATGCACAGTTTGATAACTTTTTTGGTCATTATAATTTAATGGTCCATACCATTCAGCTTATGTTTAATTTTTTTTTCTTTCCATCTGTACTGTTATACTAATTTGTAGGTTGTTTTCCCTAGTTCTACTTACTTCACTATGCATGCTAGCCGTTCCCCAATTGATAGAAGATACTTTGTTTCTAATTCTTTGCTACTATACAAAGTAGCTGTATATTTTAAATGTAAGCTACTTGAAAAGGTAAAATAATGGGAAAGCATCATTCTTCCTTGTTTCTTTTTTGGATTATTCTTCTAGGATAATTGTAATCATCATGAAAGCTAGCAAATATGGGCACTTGATTCAGAGAAGAATCTTATATATTTATATATATATATATATATATATATCTATATATATATATATATATATAAAACCAGTATATAATTTGCTCTTTTTCTATAAGATACATATAATCAAGACATTATTAAACATTATAAACTTAGCAGATCCTCGGATTAGTCTCTAATTCTTCTGTTAAACTTGTGAATTAATGGCACTACAGGAAAAAAATCTGAAATCTATCTCTAGTTCTATGTTGGTTAGGAAACTAGAAGATGGGAGCATAGATAAACTAAAAGATGGTAGTTTTCCAGGTGTAAAAGAATAAAAATTGGATCTGAAGGGGAGAGGATTTGGACTAATCAATCAAGAAAACAAGAAATATTTATTAAATACGTACTATCAGACACAGGCACTGCACTGAGCACTGAACCATAGCTTATGACACTAGAAAGACGTATTCCTACCAAGGAAAAAAAGAACAAGAATGCTTTAAGTTATAATTTACAAGGGATGGATAAAAATGCCCATGTAAAACTTGAGGACCAGTTACAATGGAGAACAATATGAGATAGACAATGAATATCAAGTAAAAGTCCCATAATTCTATTTATTTATGTGCTGAGGCAATTGGGGTTAAGTGATTTGTCCAGGGTCACACAGCTAGAAGTATTAAGTATGTGAAGCTGGATTTGAACCCAGATTTCAGAACTCCTGACTTTAGGGTCAGTGCTCTAAGGCCCATAATTTTCATTTTGTTTTTTTTTTAATTAATTTTATAATTATAAAAAATTTTTGACAGTATATATGCATGAGTAATTTTTTTATAACATTATCCCTTGTATTCATTTTTCCAAATTTTCCCCTCCCTCCCTCTACTCCCTCCCCTAGATGACAGGCAATCCCATACATTTTACATGTGTTACAGTATAACCTAGATACAATATATGTGTGTAAATCCAATTTTCTTGTTGCACGTTAAGAATTGGATTCCGAAGGTAAAAGTAACCTGGGTAGATAGACAGTAGTGCTAACACTTTACATTCAATTCCCAGTGTTCCTTCTCTGGGTGTGGCTGTTTCTGTCCATCATTGATCAACTGGAAGTGAGTTGGATCTTCTTTATGTTGAAGATATCAACTTCCATCAGCATACATCTTCATACAGTATCGTTGTTGAAGTGTATAATGATCTCCTGATTCTGCTCATTTCACTCAGCATCAGTTCATGTAAATCTCTCCAAACCTCTCTGTATTCATCCTGCTGGTCATTTCTTACAGAGCAATAATATTCCATAACATTCATATACCATAATTTACCCAACCATTCTCCAATTGATGGACATCCATTCATTTTTCAGTTTCTTGCCACTACAAAAAGAGCTGCCACAAACATATTGGCACATACAGGTCCCTTTCTCAACTTAAGTATTTCTTTGGGATTTAAGCCCAGTAGTAACACTGCCAGGTGTATGCACAGTTTGATAACTTTTTGGGCATAATTCCAGATTGCTCTCCAGAATGGTTGGATTCTTTCACAACTCCACCAACAATGCATCAGTGTCCCAATTTTCCCACATCCCCTCCAACATTCATCATTATTTGTTCCTGTCATCTTAGCCAATCTGACAGGTGTGTAGTGGTATCTCAGACTTGTCTTAATTTGCATTTCTCTGATCAGTAGTGATTTGGAACACTCTTTCATATGAGTGGATATAGTTTCAATTTCATCATCTGAAAATTGTTCATATCCTTTGATCATTTATCAATTGGAGAATGGTTTGATTTCTTATAAATTAGGGTCAGTTCTCTATGTATTTTGGAAATGAGGAAAGGCCCATAATTTTCAAGAGAAAATAAGAAAAAAGTTCAAAACAATAATTAAAGTGTCATGTACCTGTATTATCAGTTTTTTTTAAGCATATATATATGTGAACAAACTAAGTGAATTTGGTTTGAAAAATATATTCCAGGTTACTGCAAAAATGTGCATACATCATTGAGACACCATTGCTTATACTCTGGGAAATTACTGAGAGAGGTGTCAGAAGATTTGAGATAGATGAGCATGGCTCTGGTTTTCAAAATGGAATAAAATAAACTGATTCTGGAAACTACAAAGTATACTTTTTGCAAAATTCTAGAATGCTTATTTCCTCTGACTTCAGTCTATCTTTTTTTAAAGTTTCCAACTTGCTAAGTACTCCTTGAATTGCTCTAATTCTGACATCAAACAGCCCTTGTTTCTCCTATCTTGTTACTTGTTTCTGGACTTTTTTACTGGATATTTCTGCTTTTGAGTGACTTTGGAAGTGTCTCTCAGTTGCCCAATTGTCCTGACATATGTCTTATCATTGGATTCTGATGATTCCAGAGGAGAGGGGTGAGTCTTTTAATTTTGCATAGCCTTGTCTCACTTAAATTGATTTTAAGGGACAAAAAAACAGCAGTCTGTGATTTTGGAGTCCCCAGTTTATTCCTTAAACTCACTCACTCTCATCTGGCTGATCTCATTTCTCTAGTAACTTGATACTTTCCCTTTGTTTTAGTTGGATCTTCTAGTACTTATTTTAATTCTTTCAACAATACCCTCTAGCATTCTCTATACTGTAGATGATTGTCATGGACTTACTGATCATCCTGAGCATGGCCTCTGTTGACACTTACCAGTGAGAACTTAAAGCTTCAATTCAATTAAACATGTATTAAGTACTTACTATCCGTAAAACATCTAGCCTTCCAGGTCAGTTCTTATTTTTTCCATTCTTGTACTTTAGGTTAAAAAAGTGGAAGGAAAAACTAATACACTTGATGATAGAATTAAGATTCAAAAATATTTCAACAGTCTGGAAGGAGAGCTGAAACTAACAAGATAAATTTCAAAGGAATAAACATTAAATCTCACACTAAGATTAAAATAATTTTATTTGATGTTGGAGACTTGGCTCTGTGGAAATTCCTTCAGGGGAAAAAAATTCAAGGTTTTCACAGATGAAGTGTGATATATGTGACTGCTACCACAATCTCAGGGTTAATAGAGAAGCAAGCATTCAAATCAAGCTCTGTGCAAGTCAGATTCCATCTGGAGTAGCATATTCAATTTTAGGTGCCATATTTGAGAAGGAAGATTGACAAACTTTAGTATCAAAGGAGGGTCACCAGAATGGTGAAGAAGCTGAGAGACCATTTCAAAAGGAAGAAACACTGAGGGACAGAACTAGGGATGTTTAATCTAGAGAAGAAAACTATATATGGGTTTGTTTATTTTTGACAGGGAGTTGAGGTGATATGAGGATGAATACAATTGTTACCTTCCAAAACTTGAAGTCTATTTTCAGGAACAGGAATTAGAGTTATTTTGTGAATCTCTAAAGGGAAAAAAAAAGAATTGGACACTACAAAGTTTAACTTTCACAGTAATGTGAGAAAACCTTCCTAACAATTAAAACTATTTAAAACTGGAATATCCTGCCTTATAAAATTATGAGTTCCCTTTCAGGGGATGCCTTCTGAGGAAGGCTACTTTCTCTATAAAAGATTACTGAATTGATTGAAAGGTTGGAAAACTAATGCCTTCCAAAAATCTTTCCATTATCTATGATTCTAATCCAACTACCTTATTTTTCCTTTGCCTGTCCCATAAGCTGTGTGGTGGTTTTATAAACATATTTTGACAAGCAAGCTTAAAACATGAGAAGAAAAACATTTGTGCAGAGATAGAAATTATTGGAGTATTTATTAGTTCTTTCTCTGGATGCAGATAGTCTTCCCTGATATATTGTGGTTTTGAAAAAACCACAAACTTAAGATAATAGCCCATCCAGCCCAAACCAGTTGGGGCCAATGACCTGACTTGACCAAATTATTATTGCTTGCTTAATAAGCTAATTGAATATTAAACAATTTTTAAAAAAATAACAATTTTAACGTGTTCAACCATTCCCCAATTGATGAGCATCACTGCAATTCTGTTATCCACTACACTACAAAGAGAGTTACTACAAATATTTTAGACATAAGTTCTTTTTCTTTTTCTATAATCATTATTTTGGAATAGATCTAGTAGTGGTATTGTTGGGTTAAAGGATATAGGCAGTTTAATAACTCTTGGAGTATCATTCCAGATTGCTCTCCAAAATGGTTGGATCAGTTTACAGTTCTACCAACAGTTAATTAGTGGAGACAGGGGAGGAGGAGAATTTATTGGAATACCTTATTTGTCCCCCTATTTACATAATTTTAGTGTATATATGTATGTATGTATAGATAGAGAGATGATTGAAGAGAGAAATTCTGTGATCTTCCTTAAGGTTCAAAGGTTTCTTCTGAATTAGTTTTTGCAATTACTTTGTAAATTATTGTTGAAGCTGTGCCTCAAAAACTTCTTTTGTATCAGGATTATTTGACTTTTTCTACTAAGAATTAATTATTCTCTGTTTCAGTTTAAGCACTAAAACTCACTTGACTAAAGGGTTGGGGGGACAAAGTTTGGAAAGTAAGGTAATTTGTATGGATTTTTGTAATGTGCTGTTGTCTCCAGAGACTGCTGATGACTCTCTGGGAGGAGATCTGCTGTGTCAACTCAAATCTCTTGGACAGATTCTTGTTCCTGTAGAGAGCTGTTGTCTCCAGATAGTTGCCGTTAACTTTGGTCCAGAGTTGTGATTTCCCTTCCTGCAGAGAGCCGCCTCAAGCCTGCTCCAGACAAGACTCTCTCCCTATCTCTAGAGTGCCACCTTGTTTTATCCTCCCAGAGAATGGGCGTGGGATAACGCAAGGGCTTCTGGGGAAAATTACTTCAACCAATGAACTTGCTCCTCCTAAGCATGCAAGCTCCTCCCCAGGAGGTCACAGAAGTAAAACTCTCAGTAAAGGCCAGAACTAGAGAATTGTCAAGTACCTACTTAGCACTTAGTAAGAACTTATCATCTCATTATCTATCTCATTAACACTTAGTAAGAATCTAACAGATTTCAAATATTGGTTCAATTTGAATTTAGTAGATAGCACAGAGTCAGATAATAATTTATTAAGTACATAAGTTGTTAATCAATTGATTATGTATTTACTTCCCTATGTTCCTATACTTTCCCCCTATAAAATGTAACCAGAAGCTCAAAGACTACACTGTTACTTATTTTTTATCTCCAGTGATAGATATTATACCAAGTATCTAAAGCCTTGCAGAATGGGCTGAATGAATAAATCCATATCCAATAATCAATGGTGGATCTTATCATTCTCATTACAAATGAAACCAGAAAACAAAAGGAAATTGCAGATAGATGGTAGGACAATGCACAGTTACTCCTTGTAGAGGTAAATAAAGGACTTGGTAGAGCTGCTTTTCAAAAAAAAATTGAATATCTAAAAGCAAAAACTTTCATTCCATGGTACATTTGGCTATCCTGTATCACAGTATTCATGAGAAATATTTACCAAAAATACCTCCTTGAAAATAGCGTGTGCCAACTTATGTGTGCTGCTGTTTTGTCAACATCTGTTGCAGAGAAATTCTACTGTGAACTTGATAAGACACTAAATTAATTCAAAGTATGTTTGAAACTTGATAATTTCAATATAAAGGTGAGAACAGCAAAAAATAAATAGAAAAAAATGTAGTTTAGAAGAAAAAAAAAGCCAATGACTTGTACAGTCTCATACAAACACTTCATGTCATAAATGCTTTCTTTGAGAAAAGAACTAGAAGACATTGGTCATTCCAAGCATTAATTAACATAACCTTGTCTTTCACACATTCTAAACCACAACAGCAGGTTTTCTATAGCTTACTTATGAGGAAAAACAAATATACAAATTCAGAAATAACATAATAAGTTTAGATAATTAGAACTTCATACTTAAGAAAACTAATATTTTACTCCCCAGTCAAGCCCTATCTAAAAGAGGAAAAGAATAAAAGAAAAAAGATTTATTGCAACTTTTTTTGTATGTTGTATATATTATTATTAAGTTGCCCATCAGTGGAGTGCATGTGAACAGATCACAGTGTATGATTATGATGGAATACTACTGTGTTATAAAAAATGATGAACTCATTGAGCTTAGAAAAACATGGATAAAAGTTATCAAACTGTGCATACCCTTTGATCCAGCAAGCAGTGTTACTACTGGGCTTATAACCCAAAGAGATATTAAAGAAGGGAAAGGGGCCTGTATGTGCCAAAATGCTTGTGGCAGTCCTTTTTGTAATGGCTAGAAACTGGAAATTAAATGGATGCCCATCAATTGGAGAATGGCTGAATAAATTATGGTATATGAATGTTATGTTATTGTTCTGTAAGAAATGACCAGCAGGATGATTTCAGAAAGGCCTGGAGAGACTTACATGAATTGATGCTAAGTGAAATAAGCAGAACCAGGAGATCATTATGCACAGCAACAAGAAGATTATACAATGATCAACTCTGATGGTGGCTCTCTTCAACAATGAGATGATTCAAACCAGTTCCAATTGTTCAGTAATGAAGAGAATCAGCTACACCCAGAGAGAGAATTATGGGAAATAAGTGTGGACCGCAACATAACAGTTCCACTCTTTCTGTTATTGTTTGTTTACATTTTTTTTCCTTCTCAGGTTTTTTTTCTTTCTTTCTAGATCTGATTTTTCTTGTGCAGTAAGATAACTATATAAATATGTATACATATATTGGATTTAACATATACTTTAACATATATTGGACTACCTGCCGTCCAAGGAAGGAGGTGGGGGTAAGGAGGGGAAAAATTGGAACAGAAGGTTTTGCAAGGGTCCATATTGAAAAATTACCCATGTATATGTTTTGTGAATTAGAAACTGTAATAATAAAATAAAATAAATGAAAATAAAAAATAAAATAAGAAAAACATGGATAGATTTGCACAAAATGAGTAGAACCAAGAGAACACTGTATACAGTAATAACAATATTGTTTTAAGAATGACTTTGAATAAGTCATTTTGAGTATTATAAATATCTGTTAGCTATAAAAACATATGAAGAAAGATGCTATCTGAATCCAGAAAAAGAACTGACAAATGAAAATATGTATAGGATAATTTTATATATACATACTTATTTGTATCTAATAGTAACCATCTCTAAGATGTGGAGGAGGGAAGATGAAAGAAAAAAAGAAATTTACATGAGAATTTTATTACTATTTAAAAGGAATAAAATATTGTACAAATATATTTGTAGTTTTATGTGCAATAATTTCTTTTATTATATTATGTTATGAAAATGTTTTATTCCATAAATTAGAAGTAAAGAAGAAAATAAAAAGAAAAATTTATATCATATTTACTATGATCCAGGTATTGTACTGTGATCCACAATGATTTCATTTGATCCTCAGTACTACACTAGCAGCTAGAGGCTGATCTATTTTAATAGAAATTGAGGCAAAGAGATTAAATAGTCACACAACTAAGAAGTGATTAACCCATGTTTTCCTAATTCCATTGCGCCACCTATCTAGTGATATACCATAGTATATCATGATATGGTACATCATAGACCTCTCTGTCTTTTTTCTTTTGAAAGACTTTATGAATTAATCAGATTTACTTTCATATAATATAATACAGGAATGAATTAAGGTATGAATAGGATATTTCTATCTTTGCTTTAAGCCCAAAGTTTAAGAAACAAACAAGTTAAAACACAAAGCAGCCCTTTGCTATCCCATTTAGAATCATGGTCAGCTGTTTCACGTTTGTATTTGCCTACCCTCCTCATATTTTAGGACCTTGTAGACTGATTCTACAGATCACAGACACACACAGACAAACACACACATGTGCACACACTACAATGACCTCTTCTGGAAAAGATTCCTGGGCTAATTAATACATACACATATTACAATAATCTCCTCTAGAAAAGATTCTTGGACTAATTAACACAGTACAATGACTTCTTATAGAAAAAATTCTTGGGCTAATTAGCACACACACGCACACACGACCTTTTCTAGAAAAGATTTTCTGGGCAAATTAACACAGCTAGAGCATACATCTGATTTAGATTTACTTGATTTGGGCTTTGGATGTTCTCTGGCTCAGGTTTTATATTTCAATATAACCAAATATTTATCTAAAATAGAGACAAATATAGACAAATAATAAATACAGAAAAGCCTCTTCCACAGATATCATTTTCTTTCTTTTTGGTTGGCTAGTCAATAAGCATTTTTTTATTATAGCTTTTTATATACAAAACATATGCATGGGTAATTTTTCAACATTGACCCTTGCAAAAACTTCTGGTTCAACTTTTCCCCTCTTTCCCTCCATCCCCTCCTCTAAGTGGCAGGTAGACCAATACATGTTAAATATGTTAAAGCATATTTTAAGTATAATGTATGTGAACATATTTATATAGTTATCTTGTTGTACAAGAAAGATAGGATTTAGAAAAAAGGTAAAAATAACCTGAGAAGAAAAAACAAAAATGCAAACAAACAATAACAGAAAGAGTGGAAATGTTATATTGTGGTCCATAATCATTTCCCAGTGTTCTTTCATTTGGGTGTAGCTGGTTCTGCTCATTACAGATCAATTGGAACTAATTTGGATCCTCTCATTGTTGAAGAGAGACACATCCATCAGAATTGATCATCATGTAGTATTATTGTTGAAGTGTATAATGATCTCCTGGTTCTGCTCATTTCACTTAGCATCAGTGCATGTAAGTCTTTCCAAGCCTCTTTGTATTCATCCTGCTGGTCATTTCTTATAGAACAATAATATTCCATAACGTTCATATACCACAATTTATTCATTCATTCTCCAATTGGTGGGCATCCCTTCAATTTCTAGTTTCTAGCCACTATGAAAAGGGCTGGCTGCCACAAACATTTTTGCACATGTGGGTCCCTTTCCCTTCTTTAAGATCTCTTTGGGATATAAGCCCAGTAGCAACACTGCTGGATCAAAGGGTATACACAGTTTGATAACTTTTTGAATATAGTTCCAAAATTCTCTCCAGAATGGATCCATTCACAACTCCACCAACAATGTATCATTGTCCCAGTTTTCCCACATCCTCTCCAACATTCAGCATTATCTTTTCCTGTCATCTTAGCCAATCTGACAGGTGTATATCTCAGAACTGTTTTAATTTGCATTTCTCTGATCAATAATGATTTGGAACCCCTTTTCATATGGCTAGTAATAGTTTCAATTTCTTCATTCGAAAATTGTCTCTTCATATCCTTCGACCATTTATCCATTGAAAATAGCTTAATTTCTTATAAATTAGAGTCAATTCTCCATATATTTTGGAGATGAGACCTTTATTAGCTGTAAAAATGTTTTTCCAGTTTATTGCTTCCCTTCTAATCCTGTCTGTATTAGTTTTATTTGTACAAAACCTTTTTAACTTAATATAACCAAAATTTTCTATTTTGTGATCAGTAATGACCTCTAATTCTTCTTTGGTCACAAATCCCTTCCTCCTCCACAGGCACAGATACTCAACAATCAATGAAAGAGATACTATAGCTGTATTTCCCACAATACTTCTGTGGATGCATGACCTGGACTATACTATATTATCTAGCATTTAAAATGATAAAGTAGTAAAAAGCTCCAAAAGGCTCCTACCTTTTAGGCACAACCTTATGCAAGCATCCATTTCTGAAGACCAGGTTTGGAAATGTCCTCTTGCCATATTGTCAACCTGCATGGAGACGAATTTGATAAAGATAAGAAAGAATAGAATTCTGACTCATTGCCAACTATGTAGGATCACTAATCTAGAGCTATATGGGACCTCAAAAGTCACTAGGGTAGTCTCTTTATCTTACATATAAGGAAACTGAGGCTCATTGAGGTTAAGAGACCCATGATCATACAGATCCAAATTATCAGAGGTAGGATTGAACCAAGGCCTTCAGATTCCAAATCCATCATCTTTTGACTGTGGTCCTTATTTTAGAATAATAAAATAATTATAGATAAGAAAACCCAGGATCTGGTTTGCTAAATGGAGTAGAGCTAACCTCTTTCTTTGCTGTACCTGCCCCCTAGCTATCCTCTTACCTAGGAGAGGAAATCTAACTCCCCTCCCTGTTTTTTTCCTTTGGAGAGGGAGGAAATGAGAGATGGTACTGATAGTACCAAATTGACAGAAGCTCAGATTTCTACAAAAGCAATAGATAAAAATGAGAGAAGTCAAACTAAGGATAAGTAGGGAGGAAAAAGGGTAGTGAGGTATGGGAAACCAAGGCTTATCCATCGGAATTTTGTTGTTATTCTGTCCAGTCTAATTCTTCATGACTCAATTTTGGGATTTCTTGGTAAAGATACTGGAGTGGTCCCTTAGTTTCTTCTCCAGCTCATTTCATAGATGAGGCAACTAAAGCAAACAGGTCCAAGGTCACCTAGCTAGTAAGTGTCTGAGGCCAGGCTTGAACTCAAAGAGATGAATCTTCCTGACTTCAGGATTAGCACTCTATTCACTGTGCCACTGAGCTGCATCCTTTGGGATAAAAACTAAGCTAAGTGTCAGGGTTTGCAGGTATTTTTGGAGACCAAAAGAGAAGGAATCTCTCTTTGGGTTCCCTTTTATTATGCAACTTAATCTGCTCCTAATGAATTTGTAGTATACTAGAGGCAGAACTGACGTTACAGGTAGAAGGAATAGTTTGGTTTTTCTTTTCTTTTTTTTTTTCTTCTTCAGTGTAGGGGACATGGGAGGGAGAAAATAAGGAAATGTTCTATAATTGACATTTTTTTTAAAGAAAATATTTGTTTAGTATCTCCTAAATCCAATTTAAAAAATAATTCTTTAGTTTCACTTTGTAAAATAAACAAACCAAACAAGTAGAGAAACAATAGGCTAGTGATTAGGGCAGATTAAAAACTGACCTTCATTAAAATATTTCCTCTCATCTGCCTAGGTTGGTATTCCCCAGTTACTCCTATTACCTTGTGTGCTTGTTTTAGAAGCCATGTGTTTTAACTGGCTTAAGGGGAGGTTATTATTGAAGAGTTATGAGTTGCAAAAGATCTTTATTGTTATCTAATTTACCCATTACTGCATGCCATATTTTTGAGCAGACTCCTGAGGGTACAAAGCATTTTCTTGTTCTTGTTTCTTCATCTTGTTTCTTTCAATTATATCAGATTTTTCATTTGATGTTTTCTGGCCAAAGGTACTGGGAGTGGTTTGCCATTTTCTTCTCTAGCTCACTTTATAGGTGAGGAAATTGAAGCAAAATGGATTAAGTGACTTGCCCAGAGTTACACAGCTAATTAAGTGTATAAGGCCACATTTGTCCTGACTTTAGGACAGGTAGTCTATCCACTCAGCCATCTAGCTGCCCCAAAATAGGTAATACTGGTTCACATTTACACAACAATTTGCACACAAGGCTGGAAATGTGGGCAATACCTTAACCCTAATGGAAAAAAATGGAAAAACCAATAAATAAGCTCAGAGTAGAATAGACTTCACCCTCTTAGTTTCACACTCAAATTTTAAAACTTAAGTCTTAGAATTCCAAATCCAATTCTTTCTTCTTACTGGCTCTCAGTGAATTCTAATCAATGGCAAGTAAAAGAAGGGCTGAGTCTAGGTTATTATCCACATATGAAATATCACCGTAAAGGGTTCTAAGCCATCAAAGACAGTAAAACAGCTCTGGGAGCTAGGAAGAGAAAAGAGTGAATGGATCTAAGAAGAAAGCGTTTGAAGATAAATTTGTAATATTTCACAATTTTAACTAGGATTAATCTCAAAAAGTAAGAGATCGAAACTTGTCTAATAGATACACATTAATAACTGACTGAGAAGCAACCCAATGAAGCCCATAAAAGAAATGGTCTCAGAGTCAAGATCTGGGTAAAAATCTAGCCTCTAACTTACTGATTGACCCTGAGCAACATCTCAATGTGTTCTACCAACTCCCTTTTGTAATGCCAGAAAAACTGAGACAAGATAAAGATTAGAGAGTTTTTAATATTCTATTTGGGTTTCTGAGAGGGAGAGATTGTGTCAGGGATATGTTGCCCCCAGGGCTGATGTCCAAAGCATCCATGAGCCAATTCAAGTTCTTAATGTGAGGGATGTAGAAGACCCTTACCCAAAATGATTTCTCGGAGATCACTCAGTAGAAGGCAGAAAAGTTGTTTATTGAAAAACCTCTGGAGGATGAGCTGTCCCATGGCAAGATAAGAAAGAGAAAGCTCATGGTAGGAGAGCTAAAGAAGTAGTAAAGGCATATAGCTTTTATACAAGAAATTACATCACAAGTAAGAGAGAATTGAGAAGGGGAGGGAGAGGCATCTAATTGGTTGTTGCTATTTGGAAAGATTGGAATGGAAGGTTTCTGTTTCCCTGAAATCTCCTGATTTCTAAGAAACAGAAAATCAGGCCTTCAGGCTTAATCAAGCTGATAGTGGTCCAGCTAATAGACTAAATATCGATAAATGTCAAATACTGATAAATGTCAAGGTTAAGTAAATATAGCTATAGCTGGCAAAGGCTCAAGTAAATATGGGCCTGCACATATTATACAAGTCATAGGGGAAACACAGAAATAATGAAAATAAAATACAGAAAAAGAATTCACATATTCTTGTAAGTTCTTCACCTTATCTTACTCTATTCCCCACATTAATTATATATATATATATATATATATATATATATATATATATATATATATATATATATATATATATATAGCTCCAAGCTCAGGTAGCAAAACAAAGGAGGATGGAGTCCAAAGTCTGGTGAGCAGGAATCTCCAGGCAGGGGCCATCAATTTGGTTCTGACAGGTTGAGGGTAGGACCATATCTAACAAATAGGGAGTTAAGGAGGTGTCCAACTAGAGCCAGGAAGTCTGGACTTAGAGGTATAAACAATGCCAATTAAGTATCTGAGATAGGACATATGGAGTTTTATCTTTTGGAATGCCAGATCTCTACAGCCCTAATTATCTCAGTTCTAATGAACAGAAAAGAAGGGTTGTAACCAGGGAAACTGAAGCAGAACAATTAGGGAAATTGAGGCAGGACAATTTAGGGAACTATGGCACAACACTTAAGACTATAAGTTGCATCAATTGTATATTGGTAGAGAAAGTTCCTTATTAGGAGCTCCTATACTCATGAAATCACAGGTATGGAAATAAAACAAAATAAACAGTCTTGACATTTATATAACATTTGTTACATTGCTGTATTTACTTTCCCAGAGAGTTAAGTCCCTATAGGGAAAGGATTAAGGATTTATATAACACTTATTATGTGCCAAACTTCGTGCTCTGCACTTTACAGTAAGTTATTATTCCCATTTTACAATGGAAGAAATTGAGGCAGATAGCATATTCATATGAGTTCTGGAGAATGGGCAATGCTTTTTCACTTTCCCAATGGAGTAAAGTAGGATTGTGTACTTGCTCCTATTTTTTTTTATTCAATAGCATTTTATTTTTTCAATTACATGTAAGAATAGTTTTCAACATTCTTTTAATTTTTTTCCTTTTTAATTTTATTTTGTTTTTAAAGTTTTTGTTTTAATTTTTTTAGGTTTTACATGCATATTCATTTTTTTTACATATTTCCATATGAGTCATGTTGGGAGAGAAAAAACAGAACAAAAGGGGGGGGGCGGATTGTGTGTACTGATCCAAATTCAGTCTCCATAGGTCTCTCTCTGGATGCAGATGACATTTTCCATTCAAAGTTTATTGGGATTCCCTTGGGAAGATCCCTTGGCAGGATCATACAGGTAGGAAGTGTTAAGTGTCTCAGGCCAGATTTGACTTTAGGGCTGGTCTCTATCTACTGAGTCACCTAGCTGCCCCTGATTCTGCTTGTTTTGCTCAGCATCAGTTCATGTAAATCTTTCCAGGCCTTTCTAAAATCAGATTGTTCATCATTTTTAACAGAACAATAACATCCCATTACTTCCATATACTATAATTTATTTAAGCAGACGCACAATAATGGCAAGTCTACTGGAATTGCCTTGAATAATTGCATTGGTGAAAAGAGCCAATCAAGTCATCACAGTTGATCATCATACAATCTTGTTGCTGCCATGTACAATACTTTCCTTGTTATGCCTGCTTCACTGAGAGTCAATTCCTGTAAATCTTTCCAGGCTTCTCTAAAATCAGTCTGTTTATTTTTAATAGAATAATAAAATTCCATTACTTCCATATACTAGAACTTATTCAGCCATTCCCCAATTGATGGGCATTTATTCATTTTCCAATTCTTTGCCTCCACAAAAAGAGCTGCTACAAATATTTTGACACACATGTGGGTACTTTTCACTCTTTTATGATTTCTTTGGGATATAAGCCCAGTAGTGACACCACTAAATCAAAGGTTATGCACAGCTGAATTATCCATTTTTCATTTCATAATGTTCTCTAGTTCTTTTTTGGCCATAAATTTCTCCCTTCCTCAAAGATCTCATAAGTAAACTATCCCTTGCTCTCCTAATTTGCTTGTAGTATCACTTTTGATCCCTAAATCATACACCCTTTTTAACCTTATTTTGGTGTGGGGTATGAGATGTAGGTTTATGCCAAGTTTTGTGATACACTATTTCACAGCTATTTTTTGTCAAATAGTGAGTTATTATCAATATTCATTTTTGTAAGATTTTGAGTTTCAATTTTTTCTCCCTCTCTCCCTTATCTCTCCCCTCCTCAAAACAGCAAGTAATTTGATATAGATTAAATATATACAATTCTTTTTTTTTTTTTTTTTTTTTTTGCTGAGGCAATTGGGGTTAAGTAACTTGCCCAAGGTCACAGCTAGGAAGTATTAAGTGTCTGAGACTGGATTTGAACTCAGGTCCTCCTGACCTCAGGGCCAGTGCCTATCCACTGTGCCATCTAGCTGCCCCTGTGCAATTCTTTTAAACATATTTCTATGTTTACCATGTTGCACAAGAAAAATCAAACCTAAAGAAAAAAGCCACAAGAAAGAAAAAACAAACAAGCAAAAAGATGAAAATACTATGCTTCAATCCATATTCAGTCTCCATAGTTCTCTCTCTAGATGCAGATAATATTTTCCATCTCAAGTCTATTGGAATTGTTTTGTATCATTGTGTTGCTGTGAAGAGGTAAGTTTATCATAATTGATTATCACACAGTCTTGCTATTACTATGTACAATGTTCTCCTGATTCTACCCATTTCACTCAGCATCAGTTCATGTAAGTCTTTTCAGGGTTTTCTGAAATGAACTTATTCATCATTTCTTATAGAACAATAATATTGTATAACATTCATATACCTTAACTTATTCAGCTATTCTCCAACTGATGGGCATTCACTCAATTTCCAATTTCTTGCCACCACTAAAAGAATAGCTACAAACAATTTTGTGCTTGTGGATCTTTTTCCCTTTTTTATGATTTCTGGGGTTCTGACCCAGTAGTGACATTGCTGGATCAAAAAGTATATGCAGTTTGATAGCTCTTTCATAGTCCTAAATTATACTTCAGAATGAATGGATCAGTGAACTCTACCAATAATGCATTCTTGTCTCAGTTTTCTCACATTTCCTCTAATCTTCATTATTATCTTTTTCTATTATTTTAGCCAATCTGAGAGATGTGAGGTGGTACAGTAGAGTTGTTTTAATCTGCATTTCTCTAAACAACAATAATTTAGTAGCTCCCATGTTTTCTTTGTTGGTTTTTTTGTTTTTGTTTTTAAAAGCAATGATGTTTTCAGCAATGTTGCAGGACAAAAATGGCCTCAATGACTGTACTGATGGTAAATTATTTAGCTTGAAAAGCAGATTTGTGGTAGCTCAAAGGATTGTGAGATGTGCAAATTTAGAGACACCTTCATTCCAAATGTTGTATAAACTATCTGTGCTTGATCTGCAGTAGAGTCTTCAGAGCATGTATTATTCTGATCAGCCACAGTTGGATGTTCATTGACCCTCAACATAATGATGTCATTTTGCTCCACTTCAAATATGGGCAAGAACAAACCATTATCATCATTTTCATTTCACAGATGTAGGGACTAAGTAAGGCTCAGAGCTTGTGACTAGCTTATAGTCACAAGGCTGCTGAGTATTTTTAAATTTGTAAATAATATTTTTTGCTAATTACATATAAAGACTTTTTTTTACATTCTTTTTTTTTTTTTGAGAGAATGCACCTTTATTTCTATTATCACTCAGCCTTTTTGTGTGATCCTCCTGATATAATCTGCCACATATTCAGGACAATACCCAACCCTATCTTGGCATTTTGTATAATGCTTTTACATTACATCATTTTATTTACTTTAAAAAATAAAATGCAGAGAGTAGTATATTACCAGAATAATGCATCTTGCTACTAATCACATATAACCTAAAAGTCAGGGAAAGTAGGCATATAAGAGATAACTGGCATTTGTGGGACACAGACTATACTTGAGATAAGTCTGAGCTCCCACAAAAAGAGGCTATTTGCAAGCATCTTCATATAGAGCACTGCTGTCATACAATTTAGCATTCATTTAAAATTTTTTTGAATTCCAAATTTTCTCTCCCTCTCTTTTACCTACATGTGCAATCTTGCAAAACATATTTTAATATTAGTCATTTTGTACAAGAAAAATCAAACACAAAATAAAGAAAATGAAAAATGATATGTTTCAGCCTATATTCAGATGACATCAGTTCTTTCTCTAGGGGAATACAGCATTTTTCATAATGAGTCCTTTGGAATTGTTCTGAATCATTGTATTGCTAACAAAAGCTAAGTCATTCATAATTGATCTTTATACAGTGTTGCTGGCACCATGTATAGAATTTTTCTGGTTCTGCTCACTTCATTTCACATCATTTCATGTAAAATTTTACAACTTTTTCTGAAATCAGTCTATTCTTCACTTTTTAAAAGAGTGTAATCGTTTTTTTTCATTTCATTGTATTCATTCATTTTATTTCATTACAATCACATAGCTCAGCTTATTCAGTCACTCCCCAATTGATGGCCCTCAATTTCCAATTCTTAGCTACCACAAAAGAGTTGCTATAAATGTTTTTATACAAATAGATAATTTCCCTTATATTTGGTCTCTATGGAATATGGACTTAGTAGTGGTCTGGATCAACAGATATGCAAAGTTTTACAATGGCTGGTAAGTATCAAGAAGTAGACTATGGATGTAGGTATTTTTGACTTTATAGCAGGCTCCTCATTATAGCACATACCTAATCCAAATTTTTATTCAAAACAGTTAACCTTATTCTGAATTTTCCAAGTTCTCTGAATAGGCGATTAGATTCCCCTTAACCTTCACTAACAGATTTAAACACAGTGACAGACTTGGGTTGGAATGGGGGAAGGGAAATAAGAATAAGAGGGAGTATGGAAGAAATCACAGGTTAGGTAGAACAATTCTAAAAGTTACATAATACATTTATTATAAGTTTATTTTTTAATTAAATCATTAAAATTTAATTAAACAAATTAAATTACAAGTTGACTTCCATAATGAAGTCTGCAAAAGCAAGTGCTTCTGATAAAATGATTAACCTCATAGCAATTTTCTTCCAATTTCTGAACTCCCTCCCAATTTTATTATTAGTTTAAAAAGAAAAACAAGCTCCTTGTAATAAAGATCTATAATTTTATGAATCATTCTCTTTTTTTTTATTCACAATATCCATGGAAAGTTAATTTTATTGGGTATTTCTTAATTTTGACATAATAAATGAATGAAATAAATTTAAGAAAAACAGTGAATTTCTCAGTCAGGAAGGGAAGCAGGTTTGTAGGAAGGGTTATAGAACTGAAACAAGTGTTTAAGAATCTAGGAAAGAGAAAAATATAGACATAGTTAGAAGCAGGTGGATCTTATTCAATGAAGCTATAGAGCAAACCACATCAAAATTCAGGCCAAGTACTCAAGAAAGGACCAGAATAAAAAAGGAGTCCCTGTGGTGTCATGGGAAGAGAGTCAGAATAAATCTGGGCTTTAATTCTGAATTGCTTAACCTCTGAACCTCGATTTCCTCATCTCTAAAATTAGGATAACACTTTGATGACAAAGCACCTCAAAAAGCTTCTACAGGGATTGACCCATCAATCATCAAGTATTTATTAAGAATCTACTATGTACTAGGCACTATGCAAAGTACTGGAGAAGCAAAGATAAAAGCAAAATAGTCTGCCCTCATGGACCTTTCAATCTAATGGAAGAGAGAACATGCATACATATATCATATTATATAAAAATAAAGCTCAGACAATATTTTGAATAAGAAGTAATAGCTTCTGGAATGAAGGAAGATCTCATGTAGAAAGTAGCACTTGAACTGAGGAAATAATTGCCCTAAGAGGCGAAGATGAGGAGGAAGTAAATTCCATAAATGGAGGGAAGCCTGTGAAAAGGAGGGAAATAGGAGTTTGTGTATAATGTATGAGACATAGGAAGATGGTCCATTTTGCTGGAACAAAAGGTATGTGAAATGAAATAATGTATAATAAATCTGAAATGGTTCATCGGAACTAGGTTGTAAAGGTATCTAAATGCTAATGAAGGCATTAATATTTGATTCTAGAAATAATAGGGAGTCACTGGAGTTTATGGAGCAAAGAAGTGTGAACAGTAAGACCTGTGCTTTAGGAATATCATTTTGACAGTTATATGGAAGATAAATTGAAAAAGCTGAAAACTTGAGGTAGGAAAATCAAGTAGGAGTCTAGGCTAGATGTGGGCATCAAGTAGAGTAGCTGGCTGGATCAATAGAGAGAAAGGCACAAATGAGAGAGATGTGGAGACAAAATAGATGAGACTTGGCAACTGACTGGATATGGTAAAGAGGAGGGAAGTAGAAATGGGAAGATTTAAGGATAATTCCAAGATTTCAGACTTGAATGACTTAAAAGAATGTCAGTCAATAGATATGGGGGGAGTTTGGAAGAAAAGAATGATTTCTGTTTTGGACATATTAGGTTTGAGATACATATGGGTTATCCAAGAAGTGAAGAAGTGATAAGTGATTTGAGATATGAAGCTCAGGCGAGAGACTAGATAGATAGAACTATATAATTGTGAATACAAAAAGGGAGAAGATCAATTTTCACATGTTAAGTATAATCTTTCTTTTTTATTATAGCTTTTTATTTACAAGATATATGCATAGGTAATTTTTCAGCATTGACAATTAAATATAATCTTTCTTGGAAAAGAAAGGTACACTAACCTACTTGATAGTGGCCATAAAAAATTCTTTCCAAGGTGCCATAATCAAAATATGCACAACTCCAATTTCTTCCCATCAGCCCATTTGTCAAATTTGACATGCGCTTGATCTTGGCATTCTCAATCCAACCCTAAATTAAATTCCTCTAAATCTCTTATTTCCATTTCTAAATCATAGACCTAGATGCATACCATAATTGTTGCCACTCTTCAGAGGGCATGTTATATGTATATGTCTTAAAACTTATACAGAACACAGTGTTTGTAGACATCAGCAGAATGAAAGAATTGAACATGTTTAAACCTGACAAGTTGTTGCAAGTCAAAGCAGTTATTTGAATTCTGATATACATCATGAAGTTTTCATAGTCCTTCCATATCTGCTAATCTATTCATATGGCTATTTTTGATAAAGATAACATATTTTGATTCATCTTCAAACTCTGCTTGTTATTCCTTTTGCTCTGTTAAGTTCAACTGATTTAAATGATCACTAGTGTTGACAAGATAGACAAACTTGAGGAACTAGTCACAGACTGAAAATTTGGTATGTTTACAATGTTTTTATTTTCTCAAATAATTTAACACTGTTAATGCTAGATGCTAAGCAGCTACATGGTATAATGGACAAAGCACTGAGTTTGAAATCAGGAAGACTCATCTTCATGAGTCTCCAGGCATTTATAAGCTGTGTGACCCTGGGCAAGTCACTTAACCCTGTTTGTCTTAGTTCCTCATCTGTAAAATGGTCTGGAGAAGGAAATGGTAAACTATTCTATCATCTTTACTGAAAAATTTCTAATGGGATCACGAAGAATCATTAATGACACAACTTAATGACAACAATAATGCAGATACTAAAGTGAGATGAATTGGTATGAAACAATTAAGAAAATTGCTGCTAACATGAATCTCAAAGATATCCTCTCTTTTCATCTTCTTATTCTCAGGGACTTCCTGACTATTTTCCCTGAACTTTATATGGTTCTTATTTCTTTCACTTTCATGATCTTGCTTCTGTCTGCCCCATTTTCTTCCATGCTTGGCTTAACATACTTTAGGAAAGAACTCAGCATTACCTCCCTTTTCATATTCTAAAAATTGAACTATTTTCTTTATTAATGCATTTCACCTTTGGCATCAACTTTGATGATCAACTATCAAGCATAACTTAATGGTTTATCTGTTTTCTAAACCAGTGTTTTGATTTCATGTACTTTATTCCTTTCTGATTCCTAATTGCTGACCAGGCTTCTGATACCCAATCATGTCTTAGGATCATACTTTTAGAATGGGACATTTAGAGATTATCTAGACTAACCCACTAATTTTACTGATGAGTAAACCAAGATCCAGAGAAGGTCATACAAGTAATAAGAAGTCACTAGCATCTGGGTCCTCCTCAGTTCTAGCCTCTGCCATTTTAGGCTTTATAGTTTATTGCTAGACTTTCCTTGATCTTCTTGGTTTTAACTTCCAATCCTGTCTCCAAGATTTATTTTCATTCACACTTCTAATAGAATAACTCTCTTATTAATGCTGTATAAGAATAGAAAATGTAAGTTTAAGTTAAGAAGTTTAACTTCTTTTGGTGGACCATTCTAGCTGGTAAATTTGTCCAATATTCATTTCAATTCCTTATGTGTGTGTGTGGTTTATGAGCCATCATTGGAATATATTTTAGCAAATACTACATATTTGGTGGGAATGGGGAGAAACTTGGGGAATGAGGAAATATTTCAAGAATACTTATCAGCTCTAAATATATTCAAGTTTCCTGGCCACAACACAAAGAGTCCTGAAAGAATTGAGAAATAAACATTCTTGGACATACTTAGAGAAGTAGTGATTTCTTTATTACTGGAAATGACTCTAAAAAGGCACATGATTAACTTTAAGAGATGGTGAAAGGAGGATTCATGATGAAGTAAGAGATCGGGCTGTATTACCTATGAAATCCATCTTTACACTAAGGATCAATGATTCTAGCATTCAATCCTAGGGATATCTAACATAATCATTACTTGTTTTGACTTATTATATAACAATACATCTTTTTTATAATAATTTTTATTTACCAGATATATGCATGGGTAATTTTTCAGCATTGACAATTGCAAAACCTTTTGTTCCAATTTTTCCCCTCCTTCCCCCCACCTCCTCACCCAGATGACAGGGAGACCTATATATATATATATATATATATATATATATATATATATATATATACATGTATAAAACAATACATCTTAAAGGAACCAAAATGCTGATCTTATTCAGCTTCCTGATTTTACATATGTGGTCAATTGAGTTTGTCTTATTGGTAAAAGATTTCCATTTTTTTCATTATTCATATTTCTTTATTTATATTATGAAAATGTGTGATGCTTTATCTTGTTTTGGAAGACTAAAATAGAAGAAGCTTTCTGCCTGAAAATCAAATTCAATTTCTTCCTTTTATTTCTCTTTTGAATATTTCTTTTTCTCCCTTTTGTCCTCAATGTTCTCACTGCATACTTCCTACATATATACATACATATTTTTTCCTTGAGTTAAATCCTTTCATATGTTTTCTCTTCATATTTCCTATGATTTTTTTAAAATTCATTTTTCCAAATTATCCCCTCCCTCCACTCCCTCCCCCCATGACAGGTAATCCCATACATTTTACATGTGTTACAATATAACCTAGTTACAATATATGTGTGTAAATACCATTTTCTTGTTGCACATTAAGTATTAGATTCCAAAGGTATAAGTAACCTGGTAGATAGACAGTAGTGCTAACAATTTGCATTCACTTCCCAGTGTTCCTTCTCCTGGGTGTAGTTATTTCTGTCCATCATTGATCAACTGGAAGTGAGTTGGATCTTCTTTATGTTGAAGATTTCCACTTCCATCAGAATACATCCTCATACAGTATTGTTGTTGAAGTGTACAGCGATCTTTTGGTTCTGCTCTTTTCACCTCAGCATCAGTTGATGTAAGTCTCTCCAGGCCTCTCTGTATTCCTCCTGCTGGTCATTTCTTACAGAGCAATAATATTCCATAACCTTCATATACCATAATTTAGCCAACCATTCTCCAATTGATGGACATCCATTCATCTTCCAGTTTCTAGCTACAACAAAAAGAGCTGCCACAAACATTTTGGCACATACAGGTCCCTTTCTGCTCTTTAGTATTTCTTTGGGATATAAGCCCAATAACAGCAATGCTAGATCAAAGGGTATGCACAGTTTGATAACTTTTTGGGCATAGTTCCAAATTGCTCTCCAGAATGGCTGGATTCTTTCACAACTCCACCAACAATGCATCAGTGTCCCAGTTTTCCCACATCCCCTCCAACATTCATCATTATTAGTTCCTGTCATCTTAGCCAATCTGACAAGTGTGTTGTGATATCTCAGAGTTGTCTTAATTTGCATTTCTCTGTTCAGTAGTGATTTGGAACACTCTTTCATATGAGTGGAAATAGTTTTAATTTCATCATCTGAGACATATTTCCTATGTTAAGCCAAATAAATATTAAGAGCCTAGGAGAAGACTTGAAGTGAGAGTAAAACAGAAAACTTGTTTGGAAAGATTTATTAGGTGCCTAGAAAATATGTAATTGGTGTTTTACAACAAGTTTCCCAGAAATATCTATACTCTGTTGAACATTAAAAACAATGTTTACCGATGCTTTTTTAAAACATCACTATCACTTGCCAACGATTCTCTTTTCCCCTAGTTAGAATCCTCCCTTGTGATAAAGGATAGTCAAGCAAAGTAAGCTAACACATTGACCACATTAGAAATTAATATTTTATCCTGTACCTCAAGTTTACCCGGGCTATGCCAAGAAGTGGGAGAGCTATTTCTATAATTGTCTTCTGGTGTTGACTGATTACTGCATTGATGAGAATTCTGAAATTTTGTGAAATTCTAGGCCTTCAAGGGGTTAGTTTTTGATGTGCAGCAGAATGTAAACTAGCAGCTGATCATATATCCTTATGTCCTCATGCCTATAAGGTCATCTTCTGGCTCAGATAGCTTTTGACATTTTTTTTTTTTTTTTGCTGAGGCAATGGGGTTAAGTGACTTGCCCAGGGTCACATAGCTAGGAAGAGATTTTGAATTCTTGAGAGGATTTTTCAGCATTCATGTTCCAGTTGGTAGAAACTATAACACTTGATGAATGTCACTTTTTCCCCCTCTCCCATCCTGAGGTTCCCTGAATGATGGTGCCCATTTTAGGAATCACTAACCTTTTTGACTTTTGTAGGAAGTAGAGAAGGGCTGGTACTTAATGCTTTTAATCTCTTGTCTAGTTTGAAGAACTTTCAATAATGACATTTTACAAGGATAAACTCCTTTATTGTGGAACTGGAGTTGGTGAAGGTCCCTTTCTGCTATGATAATAATAGCTTGCTATTATAGTAGTACATCTATAGAAGATATCTCAAAAGTTGTAGCATAGTTTTAGGCCTTAATACCTTATACATTCAAATATGTAGATTCAAAAATCTACATCTATATATATTTATATGGTAAAACATATATATATATATATATATATATATATATATATATATATATATATATATTATGATATACTTCCGATTTAACTCAATCCCTTGACATCTCTCTTTTTCCAGCCCTGATTCCTCCTGATTGGTAGGTCTCTAGATCAGACTTCCATGTCAGGAGAGACCCTAACGATGCTTACTTGTTTCACTCCCACTAGAATTACTATTCCTGAGTGTTTGGCTTTTAATCACTCTCCTTGCCAGCCGTCTTACCTCTGTAAAAGTAAAAGTACCCAACTTTGCTTCTCTAAGCCTCTTTTCTAGCTCTCTGTTGTGCATTCTCTCCCCTCTCCCCTCATTAGAATATAAACTCCTTGAGAATGGGGACTTCCTTATGCCCAGGATAACACAATGCCTGGAACATAGTAAACCCTATTAAATGCTTCTATCTGTTTTGAATGTTAAAGTTTGCAAAGTACTTTATATACATGTTCTTATTTGATCTTAACAATAAATTTGTGAGGTAAATAATACAAACTTATTACAATTATTATCCTACCTGGCTACTTTCCTGGACTTGATTATCTACAAAAACCCATTATTCTGCAAGATAAAATCAATCCTGAAACTCAAACCTCTTTAGTACCCCATGTCCCTGGGTACCTCCCTCTTGTTAGAAAAGATTGAAGATAGACAGCTGGGAGCTCCTCCCAGATCTTCTACCATTTAAGGAGAGTAGGGAGAATCCTCTTCCTCATTTTCCAGCCCTCTGCTTTCCTGGACTTTTGCATTTCAGGACTCTTAATTATTCTGCAAGATAAAGTCAACTCTTAAATTCTTATCTCCTTAGATTGTTTCCCCGCTCCCGCGGGAAGGACTTGAACATGCCTCCAATAGGGGTAACAACCTACCCCCAACTCGATGTGTGGTCCTGTCCCCTTAGATTATGAAGCTCCTTGAGGGTAGGGATTGTTTTCATGTTTTTGTATTCTCAGTGCTTAGCACAGTACTTGGCACACAATGGGTACTTTATTAACGTTTATTTACTTGCCATTTTAGAAGGGAGGAAACTGAAATCCAGAGACCACAGTTACTTGATGACAGTAGTACTACTAGGAAGTGGTAGAACTGCAATCAAACCCAGGTACCCTAGAGCACAGCCTAGGGCTCTTCCTATTACACCAGTATCTCCTGGAATCCAAGACATCACCAGAATGGTATTACATGACTAATCATTAGTTTAAATAAATTACCTGTTTGCTTCTGAGTACAACACAAGGTGTTAAATTTAATCTTCAAAGGTCTATTTGGTTTGGGCCCCAGCTTCCTTTAAGAACAGAGCTCCTTTTACTTCTGATATAGCCCACAGCTTCTGAGTAGTTTTAAATACTGGCTTTGGCTCACCTGGCAAATTAGAGGCAAGACGAGATTAAGATTCAGAACTCTTGAGGTAATAATCTATTGAGTTAGTCTTTGAGTCTCCCTGACCTTGTTTACTGATGTACAGAATTATTGGGTCAAGTCCAAAGGACTAGTAGCATACATTCTTCATTTCCAGGAACAAAGCTACCAAAAATAAAAGCAGAAAACTAACCTGCAGATAAAAACTTTGCACATATACCCTGAAGGCAACAGTTCATCAAGAACAGAAACAGAAAAAAAATAATAATAATACAAAATTGTTCAAAGAAAATGGAAATGCCAAAGGGAGGGAAATTCCAGGAAAGAGACAACACCCTGTTAACTACCCTTCCTGGAGTCTCTACCAGGTGTACTCTGGCAAAAGTCCCTGCTTGAGAAAGCTTGGTAACAATAAAGCAACCATAACAAAGGCACCATTCTAGCATCTGCAACAAACACTTTACAGGACTCTTGTGTTTATAAAATACTTGAGTTTCTATCATCCTTACTCCAGAAGTTGAACAGCAGCTTAAATCATCACAATCAGCACATAATATAAATTCTACCTACATTAGTTTGAAAAGTGAGTCAGAGAAAGGAAGGAGAAGAGAATAGGTGTCTATTAAACACCTACTTTGTGCCAGGCATTGTGCTAAGCACTTTACAAATATTATTTCATTGTTTCTCACAACCCAGGGATAGAAGTGCTATTATTATTATTATTCTCATTTTATACTTGAGGAAACTGAGGCAGACAGAAGCTAAATGATTTGGGTATATAAATAGCAAATATCTGAGGCCCAATTTGAATTCAGGTCTTCCTGATTCCAGATCCAGTCTATTCACTTTGCCACCTGACTAACTTGGTTTATTGATTGCTTAATTTACTTGTTCATTTATTCATGAGTTGGGAATTGGTCTGTGCTTTCAGTGGTATAGGGAACTCTTTATGAGAAAACTCACTCTACTTATGTAGACTAGTATTATACTCCATGATTTTTAGTCTTATAGAGGTGTCTACTGGTAAGGCTAAAGAACTTGCTCAGGATCACATAACTAGATGTGTCTGGATGGGGACTTGAATCCTCATGACTTCATGTTACTCTATGTTCTTTTGGTCACAGAATCACACAAAATCAGAAACCATATAGTACAATGCTTGACTAATTAGGAATCCCATCTGTGGTCTCCCAGCAATTCATACAGCTTTTGTTCAAGAACATCAGTGATATTTGTTCCCAAAGAAGTTCTTTCCATTTGGGTTCAATTCTAAGGTTTATAAAGTCCCCCCCTTACATCTGGCTTTATGAAACTTCCCCTAACTCCTCTAGATCTTTGGGCATTTACATCAGTTTTGCTTCTGTACCCTAAAGACCACGACAACTTAATATTTTCTCTGCATCTTCACCCTAAGGATACTCAGGCCTTCCCACCTGTTTTATTACTGAACTTTGAAAACTACAAATCCCTTCCATTTACCCTTCAACTGAACTTTCCTGTATGTATGATGACCATCATTATAAAATGATTTCCTTGAGGGCAGGGACCCTTTCAGTATTTTGTATACATTAAATGCTTGATAAAATCTTTTTTGTTCATTCAGGCTATATGTTGGTGTTATTCAGTTGTTTCAATCTTGTCCAAGTTTTTGTGACCCCATTTTGAATTTTCTTGGCAAAGATATTGAAGTAATTTGCCATTCCTTCTCCTCTCATTTTACAAATAAAGAACTGAGGCAAGCACAAGTGAAGCGACTTGCCTAGAATTATACAGTTAGTGAGTACCTGAGGTCAGATTTTAAGCTCAGAACTTCCTGACTTCCAGGTCCAGTGTTCTCTCCACTGTACCACCTAGAGAGCAGCTAACATGTTCTATGTAAGTCTTCTCTTCTTAAGGTTAAAAATCCCTGGTTGTTTTAAAGGATTTTCTTGTGGAAATTTTCTTTCCTAATAACTTCCTGGTCACCAACTTCTGGACTTACTCCAGAATTGTTGAGAAGAGCAGTATCTGTGGAGATTGAGACAGAAGTAGAAAAGACAGAATACTGAGTAGCAAAGAGAGACTAGTTGAAAGATTTTAATCAACATTTATAAAGGTAATTGGGGATGAAGAGTATTATTAGCTGAGAGGAACAGGAAAGGCTTCACATATTTTAATAGTTTGTCTGTCATGTGGAAGAGGGATATGAATTGTTTTCATTGGCTACAGAGGGAAGCTCTAGGACTAAATGGTAAAAGTCATAGGGCAGAAGAACTCCCTAACAAATGTTGCCATCCAAAAATTGAATGAGTTTTCTTATAAAGTGGTTAGTCTTCATGCGGAAGCTTCACCACCAATTATCGAGAATAATGTAGGAAACATTCCCAATCATATAAGGGTTGAACTAAATGACCTTAAAGTCCCTTCTAACTCTGACAGAAAGGTTTGCCAGAATCTCTCCAGGCTAAATGAGAATTGTCAGCATTTGACTATTTGTGCCCTCTCAACTGGAAGACATGTAAGCAGAATAAATGAATAGATTAAAATAGTCTGTGAGCAGTCATTTTTGATGTTTATCTTTAGCACTACTCTTATGTAGGTACTCACTTTTACTACTCAATCCTCTCAGGTCCTGGAATAGTAAAATGTCATTCAATCAAGAGCCATCCAGATCCTTGCTGTCTTCTCACTTCATTCAAAATGAAAGGAAACTTCCTTTCTTAATAGGGTATATCCAAATCTTCCTCTCAAGGGAAAACATGCCTTTGGACAAGGGAGAGCCTAAGTAAAGGGAATATGATAGGGTATCAGTCATTTCCTCTCAGATCACACTGATACTGGAACTAGCCTAGTATCCTCTTTCTTTAGGAATACTCTCAAGGTCTGTGCATGGTCTAGCACATTCTGCTCCAGTGCTACTCGTTTTGCATCTTCTACTTTGGGTGTATTGGATCCTATGGAAATAAACCCCATTCTGATATTTGATTTCAGCTCTGTGACCAAAAGGATAAGTTTACAGTTATATCTGAGAAACACAAATTGCTCATTCTCATATATAGAAATAACCAAGCTGTTTTACAAGAGATCCCTCCAAGGTAACCCTTTAAATCATATCATCTTATAACTTGTTTCTTGTTCTTCCCCAGCAGGCATGAAGCTACAAAAATCAGCACAAGATCTGTTAATTACTAGGTTGAGCCTCCAAGAGACTAGTTTAAAATGGGAAACTCATTTAAAACAACTTTTCAAATGATATTTAAACCATGGATATAGGTTCTTCTAGTTATTAATTTTAATAAAAATTATGGACATTTACATGGTGCATTAAAGTTGGTAAAGAAGTTTAAATATATTATTTCAATTTAATCTCACTACTATCCTGTAAGTGCTAAATGTATATATATATATATATATATATATATATATATATATATATATATATATATATATATATACACATATATATGTACATATTATTATTTTATAGGTAAGGAATTTGAAGCTATGAATTGACCAAAGCTCATGTATCTAGTGAGTGTGTGAGATAGGGTTTAAGCCCAAATTATCCTCATTTCAAGTCTAGCACTCTACTTACTGTACCACCATGTATTTCAATATCATTAGATGCTTCCTAGTATGACACTTCCATATAGAAAGAGCATGTAGAAACAGTCAATTATAAAGATCCAGAGAATTATTTCACTGCTCAGTAAAATAAATTTATAAATAAATGAAAAAAGAAATAATAGCAATTCAAGACACCATCATCAGAAGGGATATCCTTTTTTTTTTTTTTTTAGAATTTTTTTCCACAGTATATATGCATGAGTAATTTTTTTTATAATATTATCCCTTGTATTCATTTTTCCAAATTTTCCCCCCCTCCCTCCACTTCCTCCCCCCATGACAGGCAATCCCATACATTTTACATGTGTTACAATAAAACCTAGATACAATATGTGTGTGTAAATCCCATTTTCTTGTTGCACATTAAGTATTAGATTCTGAAGGTGTAAGTAACCTGGGTAGATAGACAGTAGTGCTAACAATTTACATTCACTTCCCAGTGTTCCTTCTCTGGGTGTAGTTATTTCTGTCCATCATTGATC
This sequence comes from Sminthopsis crassicaudata, assembly GCF_048593235.1. Taxonomy (NCBI): domain Eukaryota; kingdom Metazoa; phylum Chordata; class Mammalia; order Dasyuromorphia; family Dasyuridae; genus Sminthopsis; species Sminthopsis crassicaudata. The sequence goes on along the minus strand of NC_133617.1, from coordinate 181,008,144 downwards.
AACTGGAAGTGGGTTGGATCTTCTTTATGTTGAAGATATCCACTTCCATCAGAATACCTCTTCATACAGCATTGAAGTGTACAGCGATCTTCTGGTTCTGCTCTTTTCACTCAGCATCAGTTGATGTAAGTCTCTCCAAGCCTCTCTGTATTCCTCCTGCTGGTCATTTCTTACAGAGCAATAATATTCCATAACATTCATATACCATAATTTACCCAACCATTCTCCAATTGATGGACATCCATTCATCTTCCAGTTTCTAGCTACAACAAAAAGAGCTGCCACAAACATTTTGGCACATACAGGTCCCTTTCCCCAGAAGGGATATCCTTAAGGCACCTGGACTTCTTCTTCTTGTTTTTGACTCAAAGAAGACCAAAATAACATCACGGTCAAATATTCAGAGATGACTATGACTGATCAGACCAATATAAGTTTGGAATGCTTTAACATCCAATTACTTAATCTTATTTAATATCTCCCATGACTTACAATTGATACTAACTTCTTTAGAGAAATCTTGAGAACATTCCTAGACTAGAAATAAATGTAGATTATGCAAGGAGTAGATGTGTAATACATCACAGTTCTACAAATATAGTATCTACTGGATATTTATTAAGATATGACCTAGAAAATGCCATCCACATGGAGAGAGAGAGAGAGAGAGAGAGAGAGAGAGAGAGAGAGAAAGAACTATGGAGACTAAATGTTCATCTTTTTTGATTGTTGTTGGGGTTTTTTGGCTTTTTTTTCTTTCTCATGGTTTTTTCTTACTTTGATCTGATTTTTCTCGCACAGCATGATGAATATAGAAATATGTTTAGAAGAATTGCACATTTTTAACCTATATCAGATTGCTTACTGTTTTGGAGAGGGAAAAGGGGGGGTAGGAAGAGGAAGAAAAATTTGGAACAAAATGTTTTGAAAGTTAAAAACTATTTTGCATGTATATGAAAAATAAAATATTATTAGAAATTTTTTAAAAAGAAAAAAAAGATATGATTTAGTGGATAAAATTAGTTATTACTAGCTTTCATGGTCTGATAGGTGACAAATTTCCAGGCTACATGTATAGACCTCAAAACATCTCAATCAATAAAATGTATTGGCACTGTACCATTATCATAGACTACAATCACCTAGATGTAACATTGATCCAAAAATATCCCTTAATGTCTTCAGTTAATGTTGTCAGACCATCTACTCAACAACTAAAAGCTCTTTGGATTAAAAGGTTTTTAAAATATAGAGAATAGGTAGAAGAGATCAAAATCACATTTTCCTATCTGCTACCAAGGATGCCTTCAGTCAGCCTACAGAGGGTAAGTTTATATTCCAATATTTTTATTCAACTATAAAAAGCAGTTATTTTGCTATTTAGGGGAGAGGATTGAAGAAAGGGAGGACAAACATTTAGAATATAAGGTTTTGCAAGTGTAAATGTTGAAAACTATCTTTGCATGTATTTTGAAAATAAAAGGCTATTATCAAAAGAAAAAAAAACAAAAAGCAGTTTAGTTACTGGAGAAGCTAAGTGGTTCAGTGGATATAATATGAGACATAATATAATGGATATAATATGAGTCAGAAAGACCTAATTTGGATTTCTGCCTCAAATATTTACTGGGTGACCCCAAGCAAATTACTTAATCTTTCTGTGTGATAATCCATAGACCATTTAAATATTAAATAAAAATAATACTATAGTTACTTGTCTGAATAGTTCTATTTGAACTCCATTGAGAATGATAAGAATGAGCTAATAGTAGAGGCTCTCATCATAATCCTTTAGAACATACAAAATGCTCTCATGACTTTTCCATGATGTAGATAATCAAAATAAACTCTCACAATACCTTAAGGCTTCCAAAGTATTTAATCTGGTGACAGGATGTATATTTACTGGTTTTATTTTTATAGACAAAGAAATCATTTTAGTAACTCAAGGTCAGATGGTTGAGAACTGGTAAATCTAGGGCTCAGTAATGGCTTCTAGATGACAAGTGTAGTGCTTCTCCCACTGAAAAAAATCAAGGCTTGTTATTCTTCAAGTTCAGGGAAGGCAGGACCCACCACTTAAACAGACTCAAACTTTTCTGAGCATCTGCAAATGCTATATATCTATGAGTCATTCATTTTCAGAATGAAAAAATCCTGTTTTATTATTTTAGCAGAAAGGCTGGAAAAAGGAGGAGACAAATTGATAGAAGGTCAAGAAGGTGAAAAGCTGTAGTGAATAGGTGTTTTTTTTTTTTGATTGGGGACAAGGAAAGCTACCATCAATTCAAGTCCCTGTTTCAAGTCTGTTAAGTGAAAACATTCTTCAGGCTTGGAGCATTTGGGCCTAGCCAACTGATAAAGAGATAAGAACTCCCTTTTTAAAAATAAGGCTACATTTTGGCAGTGGCCCTATCTCCTTAAGACCAGCCCTGTTCCTTAAACAAAATCTTGCACCTTTCTTCATTTCCTTATGAAGACAGGTTTTTATCACTTTATGATTTCACACTCATCATAAAGATGGTTAGGAACAAGCATTTGTGCCAACTGATTATTCCTCTGGGGAAATACCTCCCACATATTTAGCAACTGAACACAAGGCAGAAAAATGATGTGGTAAGGAGAGAAAGTAGAAAATTTTTTCCATGGTTACAAATAATATGCCAGATAACATGTACCTATGATCCTAAAATCTACTAAAATTTAATGTGTCTCATCCATTAAACTTTATGAAATTATAGACAATATTGCATAATGAAGGTGATGTGAATAACCAAAAGATATCAATAATTTTAAAAGAAATAGACTACATTCTGCATTTATTATATTAAAATCAAATCAATAAAAGCTCAGATCATGATGTGTCTTTCTCAGGAAGAAAAGCAAAATAAGGTTGCCTAGACCTTGAATTTCTTTTTTATAATTTGAGTTTAAAGTTACATGCATTTATTTCTCTCTTTTAATAATCTATCCCTCACTACTTAAAGGAAAAACAAAATTCTTATAACAAATAAGTATAGTCAAACAAAACTTCTCACATTGACCTCATCCAAAAATGTCTGTCTCATTCATTGTTTGATCTTGAATTTCTAGCCCTTTTTCATATTTAAATTGCACTGCTTGCTAGTTGTAATGATGTTCACTCTGTACCTAATTCATACTGGAGATTCATTATGGCAGGATAGACTTAGAGAACATTACAGGGCACAAAAGTTGAGTAAGAGGTGAAATCTGCCAAGTTAGACACATCATAGTTTAAGGCAGATGGTCTCCTTGACTAATGTTGCCTCAAGCAAGCCTGCAAGAAGAATGGAAGAGAACAGAACAAAACAAATTCAAGCTCAAGATGCATAGGTTACAACTGCTATGGACATGGTCAATAAGGTCCACTACCTAAAGCAAGAAGCATGTAGGTCACTGGCTAGATGACATTGAGTGCCTGGCCTAGAGTCAGAAAGACCATTTTCCTGATTTCAAATCTGGCCTCAGGGATTTACTTGCTGGGTGACTTTGAGCAGGTTACTTAACCCTATTTGCCATAATTTCCTCATTTGTAAAATGAGCTGGAGAAGAAAATGACAAATCAGTATCTTTGCCAGGAAAACCCCAAATGGAGTCACAAAGAGTGAGACACAACTGAATGCAATGAACAACAACCTGGAGCGGGGGAGCAGAAAGGCACTGGAGAAGTCAATGTCTTACAATCTAGCCTTAGCAAGACTACAAGTAAGAAAGGCAGACCCAAGGAGGGCTAGTCAAAGCGGGAAAGATCATTTGAAGAGAACTACTGTCTGATATCTGAGCTCAAAACTATGCAATCACACTACCATAGTCTAACATCCTATAGGCTACTCTTGGGGGAATAGTAGAATACTCTTTTTTGGGGGGGAGGGGCAATCAGAGGTAAGTGACTTGTAGTCAGAATCACATGGCTAGTAAGTATTAGAGGCTGGATTTGAACTCCGGAAGATGAGTTTTGACTCCAAGGCTGGTGATCTATCCACAGTATCATTTAGCTTGCCTCTGGAATACTCTTTATCATCATCCCTGTCACAATGTAGAGCTATATTCTATCACTATATTTGGGATCTTATTAGGGGACAAGCTTTTTTTTTTTTTTTTTCCCCAGGACCTCTATTGAATCAAATCATGGATAGGAAGAATGCCCAGGAAAGTGAAGGAAACTCCAATTCCTCAACAGCTTCATCTGAAAGGTAGGATCTGGTCTTTGTAGCAGGTATCCTGACATTATTCTTTATTTGCAAGACTCAGTCCAATGTTTAAAAGTACCTAAAATGGATTAAAAAGTATAAATGTCCCTATGGCTTACTATTGACCTTACACTTTTTCTAAGTTCAAAAGATGTCATCTGAAAGACTCTTTTGTTTGATTCCAGATAGCTGAGTTAGTTGAGTGGAAGTTTAAGAGAAAAAGATTTTAGCTTGAGATTAAGAACAGAAAATAAAAATAAACATATCAATGGAACAGGCTGCCTTGTAAAGGTTATTATTCCTAATATACAGGTCAAGAAACTGAGACTAAGAGAGTTAAGGTGACTTGCTCAGGGTCTTATAGCCAAGAATTTTTCTGAGGAAGAATTCAAACTCAGATCTTCCTGATTACAAATTCAATATTCTTTCCATTAAGATAGAGTAAATATTTGAGATGAGGGAGGAAAAGGAGGAGTACAGGGAAGCAGAGAGAAGGTATTCTTTTAAAATTATTCTAAACATGATATATGTGAACAAAAGACAAAAATTTGAGTAACCATACAAAGTAGAAGATAAAATCTTACATTAAATCTTTAGAATTTAATAAAAGAAAACCAAACAAGTGAAAATAGGCTTTTTCTTTAGAACCAGGATCTCATAAAGAGAGCTTCCTTTGATAGGACAACTCCCAATCTATCTAAGTCTTCTAATCTCAGATTATTCTTGAATATGTCCTCCCCAAAATTTTCCATAGGGCATTCTGTTCTAGGAATCTTCCTATAGTTCCTTTGATATGGTCTTAGTATTTCTCATGCTCATTACATGACTAATCCACCTCCTTTCCCCATTAAACATTTATTTGATGATAGCTTTAATGTTGGTTCTCCACTTCACCAGTAATGTAGAATAAATTGTTCATAGTCATGATACATTTCTCCATTGCCTTTTTGGGAAATTTGAAACTTTAATTCTTCAGAGACTTGGCATTTCTTTCTTTGCAACCATATAATATTCCTAGAATCGCATTGGGATGTAACAGATACTCAAAAAATATGTTTTCTCTGTTTCCCCTTCCAAGTCCATCTGGAATCTTGTCAGCATCTACCTCCTGGGCTATTGTGAATATCAAATGTGATTGTGAATATAGACTGTTTTGCTAACCATAGATTACTTGATAAGTTTAAGCTATTATTACTGTTGTTACTGCTGTTGTTTTTACATAATGGTGGTCAGTGTGCATGTTGCTCCTGTTCTTCATTCATATCTCCTCATATTTTCTTATGTCTTTCAAATGTGTAATCTTTAATAAAATTCATCTGAAGAAGCACAAGGACAAAAATCTCAAGGGAAATAGTGATTAAAAAAAGGGATAGAAGAGGACCAAAAATATATCTGATCTCAAACTATATTACAAAGCTGACATCATCATTTTCAAAACTATTTAGTACTGGTTAAGAGATTGATTATGGAACAAATTAGTAATACAATATATAAAAGCAAGCAAGTACAGTAGCCAGGTGCTTTATAAACCAAACGTCCCAAGCACTGAGTCAAGAATGCATTATTCAACAAAAATTTTTAGGAAAACTGGAAAGATGTCTGGCAGAAACTAAATATAGACTAAGACTTCACATCATATAACAAGATAAACTTGAAATGAATATATAACATTGGCATTAAGGATGACATAAAAAATTAAAAGAACAAGGAAGCAATTATCTGTCAGATCTATGGATAAGGGAAAAGTTCATGACAAAATGAGATAGAGGAGATCAAAGAGAGAAAATGAACAATTTTGATTGCATTAAATTAGAAAATTTTTGCACAAATAAAACAAATGCAGCTGAAATTAGAAGAGAAGGCAAATGAGAAAAACATTTAAAGCAAACTTCTCTGATTAAAGTTTCTATTCTAAAGTTTATGGGGAATTGATTTAAATGTATAAGAATAAGAGTCATTCCCCAATTGATTAATAAATGGTCAAAGTAAACTCTTAGTTTAGGTTTAATGTTTGCACAAAATTAGACACACACATCACTGAACATTTAACATAAGATTTATTTTTCCTTAACACAATAAGGTGATACAGTAAGGATAGAGAGGCAATTAGCTTTTCTGGACACTAACCCTGTTCATCTCCATATAGAAACCTGTTCTTCTGGTCAGCATTACTGGTAACATTACTCAAGAAAATTTTAGAAAACTACTAAATCCAAAGGACCTAGATTCCACATCCCTGTGGCTTTTTATTTCTTTATATGACCAGGAAGCTTAGTTATAAAAGCCAGAGCCAATCAAATTCTAAAGACAGTTTTGTCTTAGGTTTACTCCATGTTTACTGGGCTGTAATGACAGGGACAAGAAAAGGAAGCTGCATCAAGGAAGTCAGAACAATTCTGTCCTAGGAATAGATTTCTTTTCTTTTAGGCAAAATCTCCTCAGATTGTATGAAGAAAGAAGCTGTATCAGGGAAATGCTACTTCTATTCCACCAATATTGTTACTAGATTATAAATCCCAAAGAGATCAAAGAAAGAGAAAAAAGCATCCATATGTGCAAAAATATTTATAGTGGTTCTTTTTTCTTTTTTTTTTTTTTTTTTTTTTTTTTTTTACCAGAGCAAAGAATTGGAAAATTCTTGGAAAATTGGAAAATGGCCAAAGTTTGAGTATATGAATGTGATGGACTATTCTTATACTAAAAGAAATGATGAAGTGAATAGTTTCAGAGATATGTGGGAAGATCTGTATGAAAAGTGAAGTGAGCATAACCAAGAGTACATTTTATACAACAATTTCATTGTCATTAAGACTTAGGAATTCTGACCAATGTAATTGCCAACCACAATTCCAGAGGACTTATGATTAAAGTTGAAACATATTACCTATCTCCTAACAAAGAAATGATGGACTTAGCATGCAGATCAAGATATCTTTTGGAAGTGAATGAGGGAATTTGGTTTGTTCACTTATGCATGTTTGTAGCAGTATTGTTTTCTTACCACTTTCTCACAATAGTGAGGAGACAAGGAAGACTTGCTGAAAAAAACACCTTTAATGTAGTTATGAGGATATAAAAAAATAAGTTACTTGTATCCCAGGTTAAGAATTTCCATATTATATTAACATACTAGTATTTATTTGTCTCATCTCTAATGTATTGAGGAGTTTTATTAAAAGTAAAACAGCAAAGAATCACTGTCAAAGATTATGGTTAATTTTGTGATTTTACTTTCATGTTATTATATTGTTTTTCAAAAAGTTTATTCCAATGTATAGTCAGGAATAGGCAATTTGAAAAGAAAAAATAACACTAAAATATTTAAAATTTAGCATTTCTAATTTTTTAGGGGAAAAATCAGATTAAATAAATCAGATTAAATAAAATTATATGTCCATTATTGTCATAAAGTAATTTGAAATCAATCTTAATTTGTAGTATTAATAGGTTGAAGAATCAGAAGTTAGATATGTTCCTTTTATAAGCCCCAAATAAATGATGGTACCAGAAAACTTTCTCTGAAGGAAAGGAAAGTCAAGGCATATTTATACTATTAAAAGAAAAAAGAAAAAAATGAGGCAAAATACTAAGTTTAAATAGTTTTTTTTTTTTTCACAGCTGTTTATTAGATTGGTATTCAGAGTGATATTCTAGGCATGTTGAGTAAGAATGATTTTGGTGAAAGAGGTGTTTCTTATTCAGTTGTAATAATTATTTTAATTTATTTTAACACTTCAGAAAATAATGAAGTTATTTTAAGGATAAAATGTTGTGATTTTTTATGAAAGAATAAGGAAAAAAGGAAATAAATGGCACTAAATTATCCTATTCATTAAACACACGAAAATATAGTCAATCATATCCCAATGTCAATAGTTAACACATTAATCTCATCCAAGGCATGAAATAATTGCAAAATATTCCACTTAACATCTTTTTCACTTATATTTTTGCCAATGTTAGCTTTTTACCCCTCCTTGTAAAAGCTAATTTCAGGCATTGAGTTATATTTTAGGACTGGGTCCACAAGGGCTCAATCAGTGGCTTTTTTCATTCAATACACTTTAAAAATCTATGGTACTTAGTTTATTTACAAAGGAAATAATGACAAAGCTACTTATTTTGTTCTTTGTCAGTTTTCTACCTTACAAAATCTATTTTATAAGTTACTAAGGAATAGATTGGGAAAATATGGTTATCTGATGTCTTAAAGAAATTGTTTCTCCTTATCTATCAATAGTTTCTTTTCATTGTTTTCTTGCAGTGGATTTTTTTTTTTTTTTTTATCACTATTCTAATTAAATTTCTAGATCCCGCCTAGAGCATGGAGGAATGAGTCACAAGTCACTCGCAGGTCATCCAGCCTAGCAACCCTGGATATTAGATTAGCCTTTTCCATAGCTGATTTTACTGATGGCATAATATCTTATTCCTCTCCTTTCTTGCTTCACCATTGACCTCCAATGACATTCCTATAGAGTCCTGTAGGAAATAATATAGCAATGAACCAACCTCAAGCAACTAACAGTTACAAAGTAAAATAGAGCAGATACAAACCTGTTTTCAATGGAGGACGGAAAAATTACTTTATTCTCTTTGTATCCTGCTTTTCAAGGACAAAACCTTACTGTTTGGGAAACTCTGACTATGCCCTTTATGCTACCCAGTCTTATCCATATTCATTCTCATTTTCACTTTGACATTACAACACAGACAATTCTGAAATGGATAATGTCTTACATACGCTAGATGACAATTTAGAAATAATAATAATATGCTGTTCTTTGCATATAAAACTCAATAATGTACGTACTATTAGTCATAATTTTAGTAATATTTATTTATTTCTGTATTCTATCTGTATTCATTTATTAAATTCTGCTCATGGTCATCGCATACATTCTTTTTTTATAATTTTAAAATATTAATTTTTTTGACAATTACTCCACTAAATTTCAATGATGCCATATATAATATTTGTGTGTGTGTGTGTGTAATCATTTCCCCAATGATTTCTCCTACTTTCTCTACCCATTGAACTCTCAACAGTACCAACAAAAACAACAACAAAAATCCAGTCAAATAAAACCAAATGATATGCAATATTCTTATCTTTCTACCATGAAAAATAAGGTGTAGTTCTTAATACGTACATGTTAATTGGACCCCAAATTGGCCATTACACTTAATCAGATTTTATAGCATAATAAAATAAGAGAGAGGAACATGGAGCCTATTTTATAGATGAGGAAACTGAAGCACAAAAAAAGATTAAATTATTTTCCCAGGTTCATAAAACTAGTAAATACCTGAGGAGAGATTTAAACCTATATCTCTCTGATTCCAAATCTAGTGCTCTATTCAATATCTCATGATACCTTTTAGTATTGTTTTCATTTACCTTATCGTAGTTATTATGTATATTATTCTTCTTGTTCTGTTGACTTCTTTCTGGATCAGTTGATCCATGCATTCCCAGATGTCTCTGAATTTCTCATTTTTCTAGTTTCTTATAGTAAAATAGTTTTCTATTACATATATGTATTTTAATTTGACTGTTATTCAATTAAAAAATTGTCCAAGTTTTTTCCAATAAAAGTACAATGATCAATATTTTATAATACTCTATCTTTGACCTACTTGGATTGTATGACCATTAATAAGTTCACTAGAGCAAAGACTATAAAAAGTTTCTCACATTCAGTTTAACTTAAACTCTTCCTATGTGTCAGATACAATGAATGGATGAATGAATGAATAGGCACTATGTGAAGTGCTGGAAATACAAAGACAAAATCAAATGATCCCTTCTTTTAGGGAGTTTACATTTTATCATGATGAAGTGACATGCACATAAATACAAAATATGTAAAAAGTAACTTTTAGGTGGGGACAAAGGTAAAGTATGAAGGACAATGATGATAACCTGGGATTCTAGAAAGCATGATTTAACTGTTTATACTTCAACAACAATACTGTATGAGGATGTATTCTGATGGAAATGGATATCTTCAACAAAGAGAAGATCTAATTCAGTTTCAATTGCTCAATGATGGACAGAATCAGCTACACCCAGAGAAGGAACACTGGGAAATGAGTGTAAACTGTTTGCATTTTTGTTTTTCTTCCCAGGTTATTTTTACCTTCTGAATCCAATTCTTCCTTTGCAACAACAACAACAAAAATTCTGTTCTGCACACATATATTGTATCTAGGATATACTATAACATATTTAACATGTATGGGATTGCCTGACATCTAGGGGAGGGGGTGGAGGGAAGGAGCGGAAAATTCGGAACAGAAGTGAGGGCAAGGGATAATGTTGTAAAAAATTACACATGCATATGTACTGTCAAAAAAAATTATAATTATAAAATTAATTTTAAAAATAATTTAACTGTATAGAGGAAGGGGCTATAGGAACACAGGAGGGTTGGGGTTAATGTGGATGGATATGAAGGACAAAGAAATGATCAGCGAAGGAAGCTAGCCATTCTACAACTCTGAAACAAGGATATGGAGTGAAACTATAGAAAAGGATACTTCATACCTTCCTCAATGCCAAAGGTAATGCTTGTTTGATTTTCATTTCCTGAAAAGAGTGAGTAAAGAGGGTCAGGGTGTATGCTCAACAGAACAGGCACTTAGTCTCTTGTCCTATCTTATGTTCAAGCCATAGTTCAATAGAGTCCTGGACTCAGGTGGGTGAAATAAATGTGAGATACCATAGATGAGCACAGAACCTTTCATTAGAGTGTGCACTGAATTTGTTAAAGGCAAGCATTTTTTGTATTGTCAGTCAAAAGGACATTATTCATCAAACTAAAGAAACTAAAACAATTAATTACCTTAACACAATAATCTAAAAAATACAAAATTTGCACAAAGAGGTCTTCTTAATTGAATTGTCCTCCTCCCTCTAAAATACAGAACCTTTTTAATCTCATCTTTTTGGCTAATGATAAATAACCCATTTTCAAAACTGATAGCTGATTTTAGGGTGTACCCTGAAGCAATAAAATGAGAGAAAACTACCCTTAAAGGTAGCTAGATGGTGCAATGAAGAAAATACTGGCACTGGAGTCAAGAAGACGCCAATTCAAATTTGGCCTCAGACACTCAATAGCCTTGTGACTCTGGGCAAGTCACTTAATATCTGTGTTCATTTCCTCAACTGCAAAATGGGAATAACAACAGTACCTATTTCCCAGGAGTGTTATAAGGATCAAATTAAGATAATATTTGTAAAGCACTTAACACAATGCCTGGCACATGGGAGTCACTCAATAAATTCTAGTTTCCTCCTTCCTTCTCCCTTCCACTCCCTCCCTTTCTTCCTTTCTTCCTCCTTCCCTTCCTTCCTTCATCCCTCCCTATCTTTCCATCCTTCCTAACTGGCGTCTACTACAACCAACTGAACTATCTGACAATTACACTTTCCTTATCAATTAAAAATTATTAAGTGCCTATCATATGCAAGACACTGTGCTTCAACATGAAGAGAAAAAAACAAAACTGACACGTCTTCTATTTGAGAAGATGCTGAGATCCTCCTTTTCTCCATTATATGTACATAACTTTTACTCAGACACTTGTTCTACTTATTGCATAGTTGTGATGGATATCACAATCAATTTTATTTGCCCCTTCTTCACTCTACTATTGAGATTGCCTAGATAGTTTATTTTCTTATTCTGGGAAGTTGAACCAAAGGATTTGTAATTATCTATCTATCTATACAATACACATATGTATATATGTATATAAACATGTATGTGTGTACATCCCCTTGAGTCCCTCCTCCCTACTTCCTTTCTAATAAATACACACAGACAGGTGGATAACACTCTTTAAAGTAATAAAAAAATATTTAAAACAAGGAAAAGTAAACAGACTTTCCAAGAAAGAATGGTATACATATTCCATAAGTGAGGCCAAGGGGAAAAGGGAAATCCAGGATTTCTGCCTTGGGTGTATAGCACAGGGTTTCAGCAATATAGCCTTTGTTTTAACAGTTGTATTCATTCTGTCCAACCAGTCTCCATTTCAAAGTCTTTCCTTTCCTTTGTGGTGGCTTTCACTATTTCTACTGTTTCTACTCCATGTTGCTTCTCATAGTTAATTCCACAAGTCTTCCAGGAATTTCTTTAGGAGCTGGCCACATCAGTTTTGAGTTTTGTTACTGGACTAAATGAACCCACTTTTAATAGTCACCTAGAGGCATGGTCTAACATTCTTCATCCTATGGAATTGTTTCTTTTCTTGTTTCTTCCTCAAAGAAATTATTTGTATCTCATAAAGAGGTCATCTAACATGGCCCAATTTTTACACTTAGTTTAACACCTAGTTATTTTTTTTCTGTGATTATATCTTTGAGAAAGAACTCCATTACATTCTCCCCTGACACCCAACAAAATTTTTGTTGTTCTTAGCAAATCTATAGAGTAAATTTGAGCATATTTGTTCATAGTTCCAAATTTTAGATAACTATGTATGTGACATTAATATATAGAAGTATATGCTTATCTATTCAATAAAATATGTACAAAAGCAATGCAATATCAGTGTCAGTAGGTCTACATAACAGAGAATTCATAAAGAGCTATACATATATATATATATACTTATATGCAAATAGACAAAGTAAGTTTATACACATTTCACATGAACATGTAATCATAGTTCTATCTCTGCTCTAGAAAGTTTGACCAAAGGATCTGTAATTGTCTTGATACTTCTTTTTGACTTTGAGGATCCAGCTAGAGATAGCAGTCTGGTAAAACACCTTAAAGGCACATCTCTATTTCTCTGTCTCTGTCTCTATCTCTGTGTATTTCTCTCTGTCTCTCTGTGTCTGTCTGTCTCTCTCTCTCTGTCTCTGTCTCTCCTTCCCTCTCTCCCTCCCTTCTTCCTTCCCTCTTCTTTCCCTCCCTCCCTCCCCCACCTCTCTCTCCAGGATATTCCTCCCTCAATTCCCTCCTCTCAACTTCCTTTCCAATAAATACACACAGACTTGTAATTAATATTCTTTATGGAGACAAACATTTGTTTAAAATAAATTTCATATTTAAAATATGCAATAATAACTATATAGAATAATGAACTTATGAAACCTTTGCAAGGTATATCTTCCACTAGTAGTGTTATCTGGCTACATATGTAACTCCTCTAGTTTCTTTTTTTATATCAAAATTTAATCTGTACTCAAATCAACTAGACCTAGGTTTCCTGTGATCTGCTGACTTTCTAGATGAACTAATTTATAGTCGATTGTGTGGGCTGATCATGATCCTCATCTAAACTTTGGTCCAGTATCCTCACATCTGAATTTGTTGAGAGTTCTGACTAGCTAACTGCAGTCTGTGAGATATCTTAAGTCGTAGGCAGGAAAGCTGTTGCTCTGAATTTAATCTTGCCCTCCCATTTAGATTGGTTGTTGGATTATATAGTATGGAATCTCATTTACAAGAAATTAATTTTTTGAACCATTATTGGGTCCAGGTCTTATAAGAAAAACCCTTACCTAGCCTCTTTTTTCTTAGAGTATGCTAAGCTAAGTGCTCTTCAAACTTTCCTGCTCATCAGAGTCTAGTTAATTCCTCTATAGGACAATAAGGAATGATCTTTACAAGGCCCCTACCAGTTTCTAGGGACTATTCTGTACACAAGTAAGTTCCCTACTTTCTTTATAAATAGATTTGAAGTAACTTTGCATTCATGAAAATTTCTTAGGTAACTCTCTGTATGCTTGTTCAAGGTCTTTAAAATGATCTCATACATCACACCCTGATTGTTATTCAGCATTCTTTTGATTTAAAGTTGTATCTAGGTAATTTCTTTTAATTTCTCTCTCCATCTTTGTCATGTGGTGATCTCTCCCATCTTAAAAGACTCCAAAATAAATCAATAAGGAGCTTAAGTTCTTTCCAAACATTAGTAGGGATGATGTCCCTGTACTTTGATGTCATTCCTGATAGATTTATGCCTGTGTACTAGGGATGGTACATATTGACATGGATGAGATTCTAATTCAGGAATCAGTCTGTCTAATATGTTTAGCAGTGAAAGACCAATTATTTTAAATGTACAAAAATTCTCATGGTACCTTTTAGCTACAGGAGAGCAGGGTCTCCTTTGTTTGTTTTTTGAAAGGGAGAAGGTTAAATAACTTGCCCCAAGTCATTCAACAAGTCACTGACAGAATAAAAAAGATTTCAAGACTTAGAGCTCATAATTCAGTTTCTATCTGTTTAGAAGTGTCAAATATAGCCCCACAAGCAATATTCCATAGTGAAGCCCAAATAGATTAAAATATAATTGTAAAACATTTTTAATAATAAATAAAAATGGAGCTGAACATAATGTTAAAGTCGTATTTCCTAAGTCAGTATATTCACACAGGAATTATTTTGTACAGGTTAGGGGCCCCACTTTCCATTTGAGTTTAAAATTACTGTGTTAAATCATATTCTCATTTTCCCTGAATACTTTACTATTCAAGGGCATCTAGGTGGCAGTAGTCCTGGAGTAGAAAGATATGAATTCAAATTTGCCAAATTTGACTTATTATTATTGTGTGACATGGGTAAGTCACTTAATGCTGTTTGCCTCAGTTTCTTCATCTTTAAAATGAGGTGGAGAAGAAAATGGCAAGTTGCTCCAGTATTTATGCCAAAAAAATCCTGAAAATGTTCACAATGAATTGAACATGACTGAACAACTTTCCTATTCACACATAGATCATGATCCTCTACCTTCTAATAAACTACATTTGTTTGATTATTTGTATTCTTGTTTTTAGGGAATTTTTCACTTGTTATAAAGTTAAAAAAAAAGTTCTTTGTAGAATTGAAGACCTTTGTATGCTTGTTTTCTTTTGATACTTTAATTACTTGAAGGCTTGAAAATTAGGGTTAAGTTGACTCTTAATTGCAATCAAATGAACGGAATATCTATAAAACAGGAAGAACCTGACAATTATGCGTTCTGAATACAAATGACTTTCTAATGTCACTTCTGACTATTTTTGTATAGAATCTTAAAAGCCATTTTAAAACAGCCAATTTTTTTTATCTTCCCTTGGTAAGTTACATACCTGGTGTTTTATGACTTGAAGGAAGGTCTAATAGCAAATCAGTACAAAATTGTTGGATTATCTCTGGCTTTCAGGGCCAAGATTTAATTTACTAATTTTTATCCTCTTCAGTGGAAGGAAAAGAATGGTGGAATAATTATGGCCAGCATCAAGATGAATAGGATCATATAATCTATATATATATAAAACTGCATTATAAATCTGTGGGTTTATAGATTTAGAGCTAGAAAAGATTTTTGAGATCATGCTGTTCAATTCCTCTCATTTTACATATGATTAAACTGAGGCTTGGAGAAATTTAGTGACTTAACCAAAGTTGCAGAGAGTAACAAAATCTGTACTGAAATTTAGGTCATGTGATTTAAGTGCAACAGTACTGTTCACTTTTTTAAATGAGGAAATGTGTTGGAGAATGAAAGAATGAGATTCAATAGCTTGGGAGTCTGGTGAGGGAGAGGGGCAGAGTGATAACAATAACACAAATTCCAAGTGATAACATCCTCAGAAAGAAGAATGTGACTGAGAATGGAGAGGAAGAGCTATATATAAGAGCCTTTTGAAGAAAGAAGAAAAGGGGTTTTAAACATTGACTATTAAGAATCAAGAGAAAAGGATCAAAGATGACTCCAACCAGTCTGGTTCACTGAAGGAATGGGGACAAGACAAGAACTGTGACAGGCAGCTTCCTCTATGTCTGAGTATTGTAATAATATTTATTTTCTTTTTCTCTAGTAGAACAGCCTCATTTTTACAGAATTCCAATATTATATTGTTCAAAAATCTGGGATAAAAAAGGCAGACCAAACCAGAGTCAAAAGGGGATTATCATAGACAGAGTGCTTGACTTGGGGTCAGGAAGACCTGACTTAAAATTCTGTCTCTCCCACTCATTTGGCTGTGTCACTCTTCTCTTAGAATCAGTATTCTTATCTATAAAATGGGATTGTAGTAATAAATATTGGTACTACTCAGGAGGGACAAATTGTAAGTAGTAGCTATGTTTCCCAGTAGTTGGAGCTCAGGATTTGGAATCACAAAGCATGGAATCAAAAATTGGCTGTGACCATGGGCAAATCATTTAATCTTTCTTATCCTAAATCTCCTTCCTCATCTTTAAATGGGGATAATAACGACATCTATCTCACAGGATTATTGTGAGGATCAAATGAGTTAACATATGTGAAATGTTTTGTGAACCTTGAAACATTGTATAAATGCTAACTATTGTTATTTGTTAAGTAGAGCACCATGACAGTCTTAAAATGTTATAGGAATGGCAGCTAATAGGTTTAAGACTAAGTTTTATAGAACCTAGGAGGGGAGAAAGGGGAACAAAGTGAATCCAGAGAAAAACAGGTCAAAGTTATATAGAGGAGAAGGCTGAAATTAATCTATGAATTAACTTTATTCATAGACTATGTCTATTTACACTTCAACATGTAAGTTTTTATTGCTCTATTTATCAAAGGTGACCTTTGATTTAATTTGGGACAAGAAATGATCAAATGACTGTGTCAACATACAAATATCAATTCTATTTAGAAGTAAGAACCAGGACAAGCAATAGAATTATAGAAGGTCATATCTGGAAGGTTCTTAGAGGTTTTCAGACCAAATCTCAATCGCTGAAAAGTTTTTACTGAAAAGGAAACTGAGGCTGAAGGGAGTTAATTGAGCTACCTGAGGTCACACAATTAGGTGGATTTTCTATTACAAAGCTGTTTTCATGCCCAGGAAAATGAAAAAAAAAATTGAGGATACAGTAAATTTTAAATAACTCAGTATTTCTGAATAACAAAAATATTCCTGGTTATCCTCCTTAGGGGAAAAAAAATTATGAGCTCTAAGAAAATAGAACTAAGTTTAACTGTTTGGGGTAAAATGACTTAAAATAGCTATCAGTCTTTCATCTTGCCTCACTTCTGCATGTATTAACCCTTTCAATCATTCAAACAAAACCCTCAATGAAGCATAAAATAACACATTTAAAGATGGTGGAATGAGAAAGCAAAAAGGGTTGGAAAGAGTTAATACCTCTTTGCTTTCCCCTCTGTTGGGTCTCACACACAGTTCTTTTCACTTGCTAATTCATTACAGAGAAGCTCTTGTGCTTCTTTCCTGGGTCTTGAAAACTGAGAATGGAATCTAATCTCACAGAATATTAGATCTATAAGATGATTCATTTGAACCACTTCATTTTACAGATGATGAAAATGAGCATCAGAGAGGAAAGTGACCTTGCTGTGGTCACCTTAGATTTTAATGGCAAAGTAAGGGTCCAAAGTCTGGCCTCCTATCTACCCCTGATGTTCTTTTCCCTCTGATTGATTGACTGCCTCTCTAAGAAATTCACTCCTTTCAACCAAATTCCTTTACTTCAAAAAGGCAGTAGAGTTCATTAGAAAGGCATATTAACTATAGGATTCTTTAAAGGAAGATTGGAAGTTAAAATGTCCTATGTCCAGAGCATTTAGCAGATTGTAGCTATTTGATGAAATTTAACTCGATGGCCTTTATTTTAAAAAAATCATTCTTAGGCTACATTACATTTTTATTATTTGAACAATCGCATATATATTTTTCCTACATTCATTTGATTAGATAAGAAATTGTAACTAATTTATTTTAAGGGTGGAGGAGGAAGATGATAACATCAAAGACTCTGATTTTTTCAGTTAACCCTCCCTAAGATTTCTCCAGTGAGAGGGCTGATTTATTTCCCTCATGGAGGGAATCCACTTAGTAACCAGGTCCTTGAAAAGTGTTGATTCCTGTTTGAAAGTTCTCTTCTTTGAGAGGAAAAAAAAGAAAGAAAAATGCCTTGTCATTGTTTTCTTTTCTTTCAATTTTCATTGCTCAAGTTAAGTGCCCCAGGCCAAATCCCAGCCTTAGTTACAAATTGATGTCAGTTGTGTATGGTACCCGTAACCACACACTGTAGGAGAGGGCATTCACTGTCTACCCTGAATGACTTTCCTTTGTCACAGAGAGAAGGGGAACTCACAGTCATAATCTCAAACAAGTCTGTCAACCAGATTTGGAGCTTTGAGAACAAAGGTTCAAAGATTTATGGTTGGAAAGGACCTTAAAGAGCACCTAGTTCAGCCCCCTCATTTTACAGATGAGGAGACTGAGACCCACAGAGTTTAAACGATTTGCCCAGAGTCAGAGATAACAAGTGGCAGAACTGGGATTCAAACTGAGATCCTTTGGCCTGTGCTGCCTTCCTCTTGGAAGTATTTGTTTTCCCAGGCATATTTCTCCTGTTCTAGTTCCATCTAAAACTACATATAGAAGTCAAGGATGACTCCTAATTGCTTTGGGCATACAATTTAGCAGAGAATAAGATTCTGGGTAAGTGTGCCAGCTGCAGCAGTGTTGGAACACTGGCAATATTTCCATATTAGCTAAGGGAAGAGATTGTGCTTTATTCATTCACCCCATCTAGCACAGAGTTTGGCACAAAAAATGCTTCTTGAATGAATTTGTGTAGCACGCATGTCCTGAAAGAACTCCTTCCTCTGAACAGGCTAAAAGAAAGCTAGAGACAGAAAATGATGACGATTTCTGGATAGTGGAGCCACAAGGAACTCAGAGGTGCCTAAAAGTGACTATCAGATGAAAGTGGAGATCCCCAGTAAAGAGTGAGGAAATATAAATCCCACAGGGGTTTGATATGGAGCCAGTCTCAGGATTTATCACAATTATGCAAAAAGATGAGTTTACCAGAACCCTAACAGAACCTGGAGGGAAATGAATCTGATTATCAGAGGGAAAGTTACCACCATCACCTTGCTAAAAGAGGGATTTGGATAGTAATCACTTTTCTTTTCTGTAGTGCTTTTGCCAGATATGTTCCATATCTAAAACTTGTGTCAACCTTGGTGTTTTCAAAGGATTTCAGGTACTTTGAGAGGCACAATCTAGATTTTGATATTGCCAGAGGGAATTTTGCTGGAAATGCCAAATAGAAGAAAGAATTATATTAAAGGAGCAACAGAGAATTGGAAGATAAATTTAACACCTTGACTAAGTTCACATCTTACCCAAGGAGGAGGATATGCCCTTCCTAAGGAGCATACCTGGTCATACCTGTTACATCTGTTTTTTTTTTTTTTATGGGATATACCTGCATCTTGAAAGAACTCTATAAATCATCTTTTCAATACTTTCCCTTTTTTCTATGTTGGTATATTGAGGCAGTGACTTGTTCAAATGCAAGAGAAATCCAAGAGAATAGTTAAGTCCTGAAATTTAAGCTCTGGAATTCTTAGCTCTTGGGGTTTTTTTTGGTTGGTTTGTTTGGTTGGTTTTTGTTTTGTTTTGTTTTGCTATAAACTGTGTGCATATTGATTTTATTTCCCTTTATTATCTTTGTTTAGGGGTGGTGGCAGAGGAAAATATTACCAGGAAAAGATATTTAAAACAAACTCATTCATCCTGCCAAGAGTTTTGTCTCAGCAAGAACAAACAAGTTGCTTATATCAAGAGGCAAAGGAAGAAAACCACTAGCTGAATAAATACTAATGAAGAAAAGAAAATTATTCTCCTCTGCTTAAAATACCAAGTTCTCACTGAGGTGCCATTTCAGATTTCTAGTCTAGTCCACAGTCACAAAATGATACCTTTTGGTAATTATCCTTTTCACCAAGTCATTCAGAGCAAGTTGAAACAAAACCACCAAATAGTTCAAGTTTGTTCATTGGAATCTTCTCATCTTTCTATTTTCAGTGCCCCTTTCCTTCTCCCTGACACACCTTATCCTTTCCCCAAACCCTCCTATGTCCCATTGGTTCTTGCTGTTGTAACACATAATTGGGGGACACTACTGCCCAATGGTAATATCCCTGAACTCAAAAGATTTTTGTAGGGTAGAGGATAAAGTGGAAGCTTTCTCTGCTAAGGGGCATATTTTAAATGTTCAATGAAGTTCTGAAGATTTATACAGTTGTGACAGGGGAATCATTAAAATTCCTCTGCACAGATTAAGGAA
Organism: Sminthopsis crassicaudata; assembly: GCF_048593235.1. Taxonomy (NCBI): domain Eukaryota; kingdom Metazoa; phylum Chordata; class Mammalia; order Dasyuromorphia; family Dasyuridae; genus Sminthopsis; species Sminthopsis crassicaudata. The sequence continues at coordinate 180,987,845 of NC_133617.1, read as the reverse complement.
ATAGGATGTTGTTAGCAAGTTGAAGATTTATCCTATATATGGCTTGCTTTGTAATAGTTGTTTCCATGCTGTCTACCTTCTTAGGTTGTAAGGTAGGGGCTGTCTTTTGCCTCTTTTTATATCCCTAGCACTTACCACAGGGCCTGGCATACAGTATGTGCTTAATAAATATTGCTTGGTTTTTGCTTTTAAATATTCCCATATTATAATTGTTAGATCTCAGAATTTGGGGTTTGAGAAATCATCCATTCATATAGAAGTCGCTCACAGAATAAGAAAGTATTTTTTTGCATTTTTTCTTCTGGTTTTACATACCAAGTCTTGAGAAAATATATTAGAATCCACTTTAACTTTTCTCTCTTAAATTTACATATATATTTTATAGTTATTACATACATTCACATTTATATATTTCTTTCATCATTGATTTTAAACAAAAAATTCTGAAGCTTTTTTCAAAAAACTAATTGTATAAGGGAAAATGTCCTCCCTAGTAGAGAATTTCCAGTATTTGTGGATAGTGCTTTAGTGAGATTAGTCTTCACAATAAGGAAGGCAGAGCAATTGATAACACCAGTGTCTTTTCCCTCTAAATTTATCTGTTGCCAGTCTATAGAATGCAAACTAGTCAGGTTTCTTGGTAAATGTCATTAAACCATGCTTCATGCTGCAGAACTGACTAAATTGTCAGAAAGGAGATGGAGAAGGACAGGGAGAGGGTAAATAGTTGGTGAAGGAAAGAGTGAGTGAAAGATACAAAATGAGATGGGGAAAATTCTGGAGCAGAGCAAGGCAGACAGTGAATTTGTGCCGAGGATAGTGATCTGGTTTGTGGTGTAATAGATGGGAGTACCAGGCCTGGGAAAAGTTGTAAGTCCTGGAGTCAGGAAGACTTATCTTCCTGAGTTAACTCCATCCTCAAGTACTAGCTGGTGACCCTGAGCTAGTTATTTAATCCTGTAAAATGTAGATACATTTGTAAAATGAGCTAAAGAAAGAAATGTCAAGCCATTTCAGTATCTTTGGCAAAAGCAAGCAAACAAAAAAAGCCTAAATGGAAGCACAAAGATTTGGACCCAATTGAAATAACTGAACATAAGGTTTGCTTTTCTTATGTTACTTGCTGTTTGAGATGCAGCTATAAAGTGAGGGATTTAGGATTAGAACAACCTGGGCAGCTGGGTGGCACAGTGGATAGCGCACCAGCCCTGAAGTCAGGAGGACCAGAGTTCAAATCTGGTCTCAGACACTTACTAGCTGTGTGACCCTGGGCAAGTCACTTTACCCCAGCCTCAGGGGAAAAAAAAAAGATTAGAACAACCTTAGTTTAAATTCTGCCTCATATACTTACTAAATGTGACACTATTAATCAAGTCATTTAACCTTTTTCAGTTCCGGTTACCTAAGTGAGGATCAAAAATATGTGAAGCACTTTTGTAATCCTTAAAGAGCTATATAAATAAATATTAGCTGTTACTGTTCTGTAGCCTCAGAAAATTCTTCCTCAGAAGAATGTGGTAAAAGCTTCTGGAGAGCTTAAGGTATAGTATATATAAAAGGGCCTGAACAGCAATAATGTTTTGTCTCAAGGTCAATAATGGCTGAGTTCTTGGCCACATTTAAGTTTTTCTATATTATCTCAGCATACCTGTGTCATAGGTTGCAGAAGCCTGATATTGGATTTAAAGCAATGAAGTCTCTTTCTTTGATCTATAATTCTCATGTTTCACGAAGCTCCAGATAACTCATTTTCAGAAAGATTATTAGAAAATAGAAAAGAATTCAAAGGATCATAGTAATCCTAATGAGAGGACTCCAGGGGCAAAGTTTTTTGTTGTTGTTGTTGTTATTTTGTTTTTGTTTTTCAAGGTTGAAAGACCTAAATATGAATAAATTGTCTTTTTCATGAGTGATGGAAATTATCATATTGGAAGGTTGCAAATGTGATAGCCAGTCATAGAGAAAATGTTGAATAGGTTTGTTTGGAATAAAGCTATATAATACAAATTCCTTTAGCTGCCCTTTAAAGCCTTTACAACAGGCAGCAACCTAAATTTACAGGCTTATCACATGTTGCTTCCCTTTATATATTTTATCATAAAACTAATTGATCTACTTGCTGTAGACCTCACACACAATATTCCATCTCCTTTTTGCTATTGTACAGGTTGTCTGCCATGCCTGGACTGGACTCTTTCTTAACTTCTTCCTAAGAATCCTTGAATCCCTTTAAAATTCAATTCAAACCCTATCTGAGACATGATGCCTTTCCCATTCCCCTCAATTTCTAGTAACCCATTTCCCAATTACTTTGCATTTATTTTATGTAAACCTTATGTTAGTAATATGTATATGTATTATTTTCCTCCAAGAGAGTATTAGGTCCTTGAGGGTAGGGACTATTTTTTTTTCTTTACCATACACACACACACACACACACACACACACACACGGTATATAATTGGTATTTAATAAATGCTTGTTGTTTTATTATAATCTTTCCTCCACCTTGTCAGTAGTAATAGAAAG